>NW_004955420.1:28064058-28144041 GCF_000276665.1 Chinchilla lanigera | reverse complement strand
GTCTGCTCTCCTTGGGCCGGGGCGGCGGGGAGGGGTCGGGTTCCCGCCGGCCTCGGCCACGTGGGCGACGCACTCCCGGCCCTGGATCCGGGATGCGGCCGAGGGCCAGGCGCGAGCTGCGGCGTGACCTTGGGCGGCCCCCAGCCTCTCTGGTCTGGCCCTGGGAGGGAGCAGAGGCGGGGGCAGGAGCTGGCACCAACCCTTTTAGAAAGGAGGCGCCTTGAGAGCAGGAGCTGGTGCCGGTGCCCAGGCTGGCTTCGTGTACAAGTGCGCATCCAGGCCGAGGCTGGCACGGGAGGAGCAGGCGCGGGTGGATGCCAAGGTTCATCATGAGGCCCCCTGGGCAAGGCAGGTGTCTCAGGTGTAGGAAGTTCCCGCCTTCGCAGGTGCCAGCCCGACTTGGCCAGAGGGTTTGATGGCCAGAGGGCTTGATAGGAGTGCCAGCCCAGCTCCCCACGCTGCATCTTAGCCAGGCGGGGGGCCGGGCCTGGGATGGGTGTGTGGCTGCAGCTGGCATGGCCGCACGGGGAGGGGCATCCCCAGCGTCAGGCAGGGACACATCTGGCTGGGGCAGCCAGCGCAGCTGGTGGCACTGCGGAGGAGGGGCCACTGTGCCCGGCAAAGGGTCTGCCACCTGGGGCCTGGGCAGCATCTCTGCTCCAGGATGGTGCTGGTGTGGCCAGGCATCTGACCCCAACAGGCCTGCGCTTGGAAGCCCTCATCCAGGCCACGCCTCCCCCGCCCCCTGCTCTGGCCTTGAGACCTGCCAGAGCCATGATGAGAACCTGGGGTGGTCAGAGGGGGTGGTGGGGATCCGGGACACCCCAGCTGCCCCCGCCCAGCAGGCCTCCCAGGAGCTGCTTCCTGCTTTGCAAGTCATCCCAAGCTCAGAAGTCCAACAGTGTGGAGCTTTGTCCAGCCCAGCAGGAAAGGGCAGCCCTAGCAGAGCTAGGAGCCAGCACTCTAGACAGGGGGAACCCTCATTCTGAACCTTGATTTCCCCATCTTGCAGTGGAGGTTGGGCCCAGTGGATAAAGCAGAGTGAGTCAGAAGGGGGGGTGGGAGGGGCTTGGTGCCACGTCCCAGTTAGACTGGCCAGGCCTGGGTGGCCAGCAGCTCCGGGACGCGGCAGATGGCGGCTTCGGGTTTGGAGGACGGACGTGGAAGGTCCCCAGGAAGAGGGCACCCACGGCCAGGGCCTGGCCATCTTGGAGATTTGAGAGCACACAAGACAGGGTGGCCTCGCTGCTGGCTGTGGAGGGCAGGTGGCTGCTGGTGGCGCTCTGAGTTTCTTCCTGAGGTGGGTTCTCATGCAGGGACCTAAGACTTTAGCTCAGACACTCATTGCCTGCTTCTGTCCATGCCAAGGAAGGACTGGCATGGGAAGGCAAGTGTAGGGGTGGGCTGGGTTTATCCCGGGGCCTCGAGGTCTCACTGGGCTTGTGGCTGTGGTGCAGACCTGAGGGGTCCATCCACCAGGCGAGGGGTCAGGAGGGCGTGCAGGATATGTCCCCAGCCTGGGCAGGCTGTCTGTCCGCTGCCCACCTGGGGAGCCCGCTGTGTGGAGCTAGGGCTGCGTGTGGCCCTCCTTCTATAAATTTGCAGGGGCCAAAAGTTGGGGCTCTTCAGGTGGAGGCCCCCAAGATAGGGCCATGCTGGGTCCACTGGACACGGACCATGCCTGACCAGGGCCTCTGCCTGCAGGCAAGCGACTCAGCCTTACCCCACCCTACCCCTTGTGCAGAGATCTGCTGGGGCCAGGCCTGGGGCCACAGGCGGCCAGAGGCCCTGGCCAGGATCTGGCCGAGTGGTAAGGCCTGTGAGGCTGCAGGACCAGCGTGGGGAACTTGGGCCTAGGCCTGGCCTCCGCACACAGGCCTCCCCTTCTGCAGCCCTGGCTGCTGGGAGGTGAGGGGTCCTTTTGCTGCTGCCTGGCAGGTGGGGAGCGAGGTAGGGAGCCAGACCTGTGTCCTGTAGGGGAGGATTTGTGGGGCCCAGACTTAACTGGGGAATCGGGTGGAGGAGGAAGGGAGGGGTGTGTTAGGATCCTCCTGGTGCCCCCTGTCCTTGCTCCCCCAGGACCACCCTGGTGCTCCCTGCATGAGGGGCCACGGCCCTAGCCCCTCCCCTGGCCCTCCTGTCCACTTACCCTCGAGGGTGACCTTGCGATGCAGAGGGAGAGCTGAGGCCCAGGAGCGTGGACTGCCTGAGGCTCCCAAGGGGCAGCCTTCTGGGGTGGAACCCCGCCCACCTTCTTGACTGCCAGGAGGGACTGGGAGAAGAGACCACTGTGGGAGGGGTGGGAGGCGTCCACAGGGCCCCTGAGACCCTGAGCCCTCCTGTGCCCCCCAACAGTTGCTGGTTGAGAAGACAACCGACTCCCCGGCGGCCGAGTTCTCGCTGGTGGAGGACGTGGCGCTGCACTTTGCCTGCTTGATGGGCCGCCTGAACGAGCAGCGCCTCTTTCAGCCTGACCTGTGCGACGTGGACCTGGTGCTGGTGCCGCAGCGCAGTGTCTTCCCGGCCCACAAGGGCGTGCTGGCCGCCTACAGCCAGTTCTTCCACTCGCTCTTCACACAGAACAAGCAACTGCAGCGCGTCGAGCTGTCCCTGGAGGCTCTGGCACCTGGCGGCCTGCAGCAGATCCTCAACTTCATCTACACGTCCAAGCTGCTGGTCAACGCCGCCAACGTGCACGAGGTGCTCAGCGCTGCCTCGCTGCTGCAGATGGCCGACATTGCCGCGTCCTGCCAGGAGCTGCTGGACGCCCGCTCCCTGGGCCCGCCAGGTCCCAGCACCGCAGTGGCGCTGGCCCCCCCAGCTGCCAGCTGCACCCCGGCCACGCCACCCTACTACTGTGACATCAAGCAGGAGGCCGACGCCCCCGGCCTGCCTAAGATCTATGCCCGTGAGGGCCCTGACCCCTACTCGGTGCGTGTGGAGGACGGGGCAGGCGCTGCTGGGGACACGGTGCCAGCCACCATGGGGCCTGCCCAGCCCTTCTTCAAGGAGGAGAAGGAAGCAGGCGTGGAGGAGGCTGGCGGGGTGTGCAAGCTGGAGGGGGGTGAGGAGATGGAGGATGAGCTGGGGGCCCCGGGCACCTATGGCCACCAGGAACAGTCCCAGATCATCGTGGAGGTCAACCTCAACAACCAGACGCTGCACGTGTCCACAGGGCCAGAGGGCAAGCCGGGTGCAGGGGCCAGCGCAGCCACCATGGTGCTGGGCAGGGAGGATGGGCTGCAGCGACGCTTGGAGGACGAAGAGGACGAGGAAGAGGAGGCGGAGGAGGAAGGAGAGGAAGGGGGGAGGAGTGGAGGTCAGGAGGAGGAGGGGGGCGGCAGTCAGGGAGAGGAAGAAGAGGAGGAGGAGGAAGGGCACAGTGAGGGGCAGGAGGAGGAGGAGGAGGAGGAAGGGCACAGCGAGCAGGACCCTGAGAGCTCTGAGGAGGAAGAGGAGGAGGAGGAAGGGGAGGAGGAGGAGGAGACCACAAGCGGGCAGGGCTCGGCAGGGCCTGGGAGGTGCCAGGCCGGCCAGGCGGACCCCACTCCCCAAGGTCGCATGGCCACGAGGTCCCGGGAGAACACACGGCGCCAGGCCGTGTCTGAGCCCGAGGAGGCCGGACAGCGTGGGAAGCGGCCCAAGCCCCCTGGGGTGGCCGGCACCCCAGCCCACGCACCGTCAGCTGCAGACGGGCTAGGTGCCAAGGTGAAGCTAGAGGAGAAGCAGCACCACCCGTGCCAGAAGTGTCCCCGGGTCTTCAATAACCGCTGGTACCTGGAGAAGCACATGAACGTCACGCACAGCCGCATGCAGATCTGCGACCAGTGTGGCAAGCGCTTCCTGCTGGAGAGCGAGCTGGTGCTGCACCGGCAGACAGACTGCGAGCGCAACATCCAGGTGGGCGTGGCCCTCGGGCGGGCAGCGTCTGGGAGGGCTGTGGGCTGACCTCGGACAGCTTCCTGGGGAGGCAATGGGTGCAGAGAGGTCTGGGACGGTTGCACCCTTGGCCAGACGCTTCCCAGGTTGTGGACTGCGCCAGAGCACAGGAGGGAAGAGGGCTGTGCCGGGATGCAGGGGGCCGCTTTTCATCCCCCACAAAGGTGTCTTCCAGGCAGGCATGGCGCTGCAGGAGGAAGCTCCTGTGTGCAGCCTGTTGGAGAGGCTTGGAAGCCTGGCCCAGGCGAGGGGACAGAAGGCGTCAGGGAAGAGCCGGGCCGGGTTGGCTCCCCACTGTGGGCCAAGGGTGAATGTGTGCCAGCCTTCTTCCTGGGTGCGGGTGGCACAGGGCCAGCTGGGCCCTCGGGGCCTTCGCCCTTCTCTGGCCCAGGAGCAGAGGGAAAGGTATGGGCGGGTGGGTGCTAATTACCTGAGCTAATTGCTCACCAGGGCACCCCGTGTTCCCTGGGGCGTCCCAGTCAGAGAGCCCGTCCTGCTCCTGTTCCTCCTGTCCGCCTCCACCTGACTCACACCCGCAGCGGGAGAACCTACACTTCCCACCTGGGTGTCCTGGCCCAGTCTCTGCAAGCCAGGCCTGGCTCTGGCCCCCTGCGGTGTCCTGCAGGGCCTGGCAGAACAGGGGCACAGGGAGGGGCAGGTCCTCCACCCGCCCCACTGTCGCCCCAGACAGCGCTCCCGGAGCCATTCCTTGGGGCTGTGCACACTGTCAGGCTCAGGTTCTAGTGTCCCATGACCGCGCATGTGGAGGGCGGCCTGCGTACGCTCTGCAGAGGAGCAGGAAGGAGGGGCTGGGCCACTGAATGTCCCGGTGTGCAGCGAGTCACCGTCCCTCGCTCCGCGGACGTCAGGGGCCTCTCCGCGGCACACTTGAAGTGGGGAAACAGCGTGGCAGCAGCTCGTTTGAGGTCACACAGCCATCTTGCCCTGCAGTGTGTGACATGCGGGAAAGCCTTCAAGAAACTGTGGTCCCTTCATGAGCACAACAAGATTGTGCATGGCTATGCGGAGAAGAAATTCTCCTGTGAGATCTGTGAGAAGAAGTTCTACACCATGGCCCACGTGCGCAAGCACATGGTGGGTGAGTCGGGGCCAGGGGGCGGCTGCTGGCAGCGCAGGCAAGGCGTTCCTGCAGGCAGGTGGAAGGGCAAGTTTATGTCTAGGGCAGCAGGGAGGGAAGCGGGGGCCCTTCGGGCTGGGGAGCGGGTGTGGGCTGGCCAGGCCCTGGGGCCAGGGTGGCCCTGTGTCCTGATTGGGGTGACACCAAGTTCTCTGTGCCCCCGATTCTCCCAGCCCTCTCAGACAGCAGGGTCATTCCTGGACACAGGAAGCCTGGGCAGGTTGGGTGTATAGTGTTCTGTGCCTTCCCTTCCTCGCCTAGTTTGGGCCAGGGCTTGACAGCGGCAGCCAAGGTGGATGTCAGGGGTCTGGCCAGGCCCCACCCGCCTCCCCATGGGGGGGGACAGTGCTGCCCCTGCTATGTGGACTAGCCAGGTGCATGCTGGGTAACCAGGACCATTGTCAGGGTGCATGTGCTCTTCCCTGTCTCTCAGATCTCCCTGAGCCTCTGCTGGGTCCCCCTTTCATGGGTGGGGGTGCAGCTGCTGCTGGACAGCAGTATGGGTCCCTAGGGGTCTCCGCCGTGATCCCCAAGAGCTGTAAAAATGCTGGCCTTGGACCCAGTGCCACTGTCATTCTCCAGAAAATGGCAATGTCCCCGGGCTGTCCCCAGTGGGGTTGGCCCACAGGGTGCATGGGCGGGTGCTGAGCAGCTGTGATGACTGTGTGCCCACCTGTAGCCCACACCAAGGACATGCCCTTCACCTGCGAGACCTGCGGGAAGTCCTTCAAGCGCAGCATGTCCCTCAAGGTGCACTCGCTGCAGCACTCAGGGGAGAAGCCCTTCCGGTGCGAGGTGAGCCCGGCCCGCCGGCCCACGGGGTTCCCTCTGACAAGGAGCAGGGCCCTGCCCTCACGGCCAGGGCCTCACCTGTGTCGCCGGGCGGGGTGCACATGAGGTGGGGCCTCTGTGCATGCTGTGATAGGGCAGGGCAGGGGCCGAGGGCTGGGTGTGGGGCAGAGATGGACACAAAAAGGTGGGGAGCAAAAGGAGGCTTCTCTGCCCTGGCACTTCTGCTGCTGCCTGCATCCTGCCCTGGCCCACAGTTGCTCTCACTCCTAACCCCAGCCCCTGATGCCCTAACCCTAACTGATAGCCCGAAGCATAAACCCCTATTTCTGACCCTAACCCCCAGCCCTAGCCCTAACTCCCGAACTTTCACTTCTCCCCTCTAACTGTACCCCTAACACCCTATGCCTAAACCCAACCCCCACCCCTTGCCCTAACTCTGTTTCTAGCCCCCTAACTATTCCCTAGGCCTCGAATTCTCACCTGTAATCCTAACACCCTAGCCCTAATCCCTTAGCTCTAAATCCCAACCCTAACTACTCCCGATCCTAACTCGAATCCTTAACCCTAGTGCCCTACCTCCCAACCTTAACCCCAACCCTAACTCTCCCTCCTCTCACCCTGTCCCTAACCGTAACCCCTGCCCCCAGAACTGCAGCGAGCGCTTCCAGTACAAGTACCAGCTGCGGTCGCACATGAGTATCCACATTGGCCACAAGCAGTTCATGTGCCAGTGGTGCGGCAAGGACTTCAACATGAAGCAGTACTTCGACGAGCACATGAAGACGCACACGGGTGAGAGCCTGGGCTGCCCCCTTCCTTGGGGTCAGGGTCGCCGGGTAGGATGCAGCAAGCCCCCAAGGCCCCGTGTGACCCTGCATTCCCCGCTGCAGGGGAGAAGCCGTACATCTGCGAGATCTGCGGCAAGAGCTTCACCAGCCGGCCCAACATGAAACGGCACCGACGCACGCACACCGGCGAGAAGCCCTACCCGTGCGACGTGTGCGGCCAGCGCTTCCGCTTCTCCAACATGCTCAAGGCGCACAAGGAGAAGTGCTTCCGCGTGAGCCTGCCCGCCGCCGCCGCCTCCACGCAGGCCCCCGGGCTCGGCCCACCACCCTTCCCTGCAGGGCCTGGCACGCACCACTGAGATCAGGCCACCTGGGCCCGTGGGGACCCCTTGCCCTCTCTGCCACTCCTGGAAGCCTTGACTCCTTTGTTTAATTTCTTTTTGGAAGTGGAGGTAGAGGAAGAGGTTTGCAGCAGCCCTCCGGGTGAGGGGTGCTGTTGGCCACGGGTTGGGGGAGCAGCCCCCTCACCTTTGCCAGGCCTTTCTCACGTCTCCTGCAGGGTTTGGGGGAGTTGGAGGTCCAGCCCCTTGGAGGAGTTGTGGGCCGATTTGAAGGCCGTGGACACAGAAGCAGGGCTCAAGCTGGACCCTGGGGCCCTGGGGCCTGGAGTGTCTGGGGCCAAGAGGGCCACCTAGCTCTGTGGGAGCGGGCAGATGGGGCTGGCCCCCAAGGGTTTACCCTGCTCCTTGATACCCCTGCCAGCTGGCAGAGGGGTCCCCAGCCTGCACCAGCTGCCATGAGGGCTGCGGAAGCTGCCGGGTCCCTGTACAGCGGCGACGCCCTGGGCAACAGGTGCGTGACTCCCCCAGTGCTAGCCCCAGGGCTGCGACTGGTGCAACCTCAGGGGCAGCGCCCAGGAGGAGGCTCGGCTCCGGCAGCCTTGAGGGATCCAAGGTGCTACAGTGGGGCGGGGCCGGGGCGGCTATGCACAGAGCACCTGGCCTCCGCCAGCCACCAAGGCTGCACCCCACACCCAGAGATGCTGCGCCTCCGCCCCCAGCCCACCTTCCTCCCGTCCCTCCCGGGCCTCACCAGAGGGATGGGGCAGTGCCCGCGCCCTGTCTGCGAGGGAGCTGCATGTCCAGGCCCCGGGGGGGTGGCGTCCGGCCTGCGGGCAGGGCTGAACCCTGGAGGCCAGCACTACTAATAGGATAGCCTTTTCTGTTGTCATTTAACGTCTTCATTCCTGCCGAGAAGGGCGAGAAGGTTCCATAAGCTACACATCTCCTAGCTAAGCTCTTCCTGTCGTGTCCATGCAGTTTTGTTTGTTATACTCTTTGCACCTTACACCCCGCCTCTCCCCCCCACTACCACCTTCCAAGCACGGCAGGTGTGGGAAGAGGCCTGGGCCTGGGGACTCTGAACCCTCAGCACTGGGGCAGAGGGCTGGGGACATTTTAATCATCAATAAACAAAGCACTTTATTCTCTACAGATGTGGGCAGGCCCCAGGTACCTGAGTGACTTGAAGACCGATCCCAAGCTCTTGGTGTAAGGGGCTGTCCAGGCTTGGGGCGGGAGAGGGAGCCAGTGACCCCCAGGCACCTGTATCCTGTGGGTCCCCCAGGGAAGGAAGGTGTCCCTGTGGCCCTACAGCCCACGGAGCCCAAGGCTGGGGTTCCGGCATCCTGTAGGCTGCCCCTGGACGGAGCCTTTCCTCCTCTGCACCCTTTGGTCTCCGGGCTTCCCTGGGCTTCTGTGGCGTCCTCTGGTCCCGTCTCTCCCACTCGCTAGCTCAAACCTCCGGCCTCAGTGCCTGAAGCTCTTTAGGGCTCTTTTTCTAAAAATCTGATCTTGCTTCGTGGGCTGTAGGCAGGAACCCCGGAACTCCCCCGACCCATCCCTGGCCCCAGGCTCTCCCCGGGGGGCTGGGCAGCCTCACTTCAGCAAGCAGAGGTCGCGTGGGTGTGGGAGCCGGGCTCTCTGTTCCCGTGTGTCGCCCTGACGGGGCAGGGAGTGGGGTCCGGGCCACGGGCCGCAGTGAGGATGGTTGCTGTGCCGGGAGGTGGTGCAGCCCCCCGTCCTGGGAGGCCCCGGCCCTGGTGCTAAGCGTGTACCTCGCCTCAGGCTCCTTTCCATTGCTGCTGGAAGCAGTCACAGAACTTGCAGCGCCGTGTGGATGGTGCTCTTGTCTGGCCAGCTTGCATGGTTTGTTTAAAGAAGCGAGTGAGCACCCGGTTATTGGAGTGGGAGGCTGAGGCAGAGCACCTGCTTTTCAGAGCTGGGGCAGAGGGGCTCGGTCGTCCTCTCCAGAGTCCTGCTGGCACCCTCTCTCCAGCCGGGTGCACCAGCCTCGGGTCTGCAGTCTGTCTCTGCCCCTCTCCGGCTCCCTGGCCAGCGTGATGGGGGCCCTGGCTCATGCTGCCCAGCCCCCACGGTGCCCTGCACAGAGCTTGGAGACACAGAGGCATCGTGCAGGTGGGTGGGCCCTGTGTGGGTGCCCCACAGCCGCAGGCACGGTGACAGCGGCACGTGAACAAGAGCGGGAGGGAATAAAGTCGCTACCAGTCCCGGCCCTCGGCCCTGCCTCGTCTTTATCTCCTGTTGCCCTGAGTGTGGGCAGCAAGAAACCCAGTGGCTGGAGCTGGAGGGTGCAGACCTCACAGAGCACCCGCAGACCGCGGTCCCTCTTGTCAGGGGAGGCAGGGCTTTGGGGAGCGCCAGAGCCAGGGGCGGAGCTTCAGGCAGCAGGCAGGCTCCTGGGCTGCCAGGCTCACAGCCCTGAAGGCCGTGCCCACAGGAAGCCATGGGGATTTCTATGAGCACCAGAGCCTGGGATGGGGACTGGACCCCCTAGTGCACGTGCTCAGCCCTGCGGGGCCCCCGCCCCAGCACCTGGCTCTGCAGAGCTGTGGCTAGTGTGAGAGGCAGGTGGGGCTGCACCCTGGCTCTGCCGAGGCCCCAGGACGGCCGTGTTCAGCGTGGAGGCTCACATGGCTTTGCCTGGTGGCTCCGGAGCACTGCGGGTGGCCTCAGAGGGGCCAGAGCCAGGCGGAGGGAGGGTGCAGTGATGGGACGCTCTGCCTGGAGTTCATCCCTGAAAGCTCCATGCAGGCTCCACTTCAAGGAGTGTGGAAACGCACCCCAGTGTGGCTGAAAGTGTGGGTACAACCTCCTTTCTAGCGCTAGGCCCTGAGTCCCCAAGGGCCTGGCTGCCAGCGTGCAGGCGGGGGTGCTGCTTCCCAAGGTAGGGGCAGGGCAGCAACGAGGAGCAAAGGTGGTGCCCCAGCGCTCGTGTGAGCCGGGCGTGCTGAGGCTGCTTGGTCCCCACAGACCACAGCCTTAGGCCCAAGACTTGGTGGGGGTGTCCTCCTCTCGTGCCTTGGTGTCTCAGTTCCTCGCTCCAGCTGAGTCCCGCTGGACAAGGCTCCAGAGAGCCCTGCAGCCCGGTCTGTCCCTATGCCCCTGCGACCTCCACATGGGACCCTGAGAGCCACTCCTCAGCCCACCGGCTTCTGAGGCCCTGAGGATGTGGAGGTCACAGAAGGAAAGCCATTGCACGTGGCAGAAAGTAGTGGAGCAGGACTTGAACCCAGGCCTACCAGGTCCCAAGGCCATGGTCCTGAACCCCACACTCAGAGCTGGGCACACGTGGCCTTTGGGAGAACCACGCCTGCGTGCTTGCAAGCAACAGAGTCCCTGTAGCTAACGTAAGTGGAAAGCAACTGACTGAGAAGGCCCTGACTAAAGCTTCTGGGGAGCCCCAGACACACTCAAGATCCAGGGTCTGTAGCCGGGAACAACGGAACCCTAAGCCACCCTGCAGGACCTGGCCCAGGGGTGTGGCTGCCAGGCTCTGAGGACTAGGAGCCCAGAGGCTGCACCCAGGAAGCTGCCTGCTGCGCCCAAACCTACACCCTCTGCACCTGCACAGAGCGCCGTGCCTGGGTGACAGCATCTGCCCTGTGCTCCTCTCACCTGGCGCATCTGACTGGCAGAGCTACCCTCAAGTCACACCTTCCACTTTGGACTGGCAGAACTCACACCACTGTCCACCCCCACTGCTGGGGGTCACAGGCTGTCCTGAGCCCCAGCCCCCATGCAGGCCTGAGCAGCACACAGCAGGAGCAGCACCAAGCTCTTGACAGACGGCCTTTGCACAGAAGTGAGGACGTGTGTGTCCTTCCCCAAGGTCTCCACACCAAGGCCTCCAGCTCCATCCCAGAATCCGCCGGCGAGCGCTGTTCCTCAGCTCGGCTCACTGTTTGGAAGCGATGTGTGAACTCGAAGTGTGACGTGGCCCCCCCTTTACTAGAAGGCGGACGGGAGGAGGAAGGAATGAATTAAAATGTACACACACATCACGCCCAGGGTGATGGTTCACTGTGGATATCAACGCAACCCACTTCCGGAATGCCGGACAGTGGGGACAGCGCAATCTCCGGGTGTACCTGCGAGGGTACTCCGAGGAGACATTTGCATTGGAGTTGGTGGACGGAGTAAAGGTGATTCGGCTCCACAAATATGGCTGGCGTCATCCAGTACACTGAGGGCCCAGGGAACAGGCAGGGGAGGTGTGAGTTCGCCCTCTCACTCCTGCCCTTGGACATCAGACTTGCCGGGTCTCCGGCCTCTGAGGGCCCTGGCTTCTCTGGTCCTCAGGCTTTGGATTTAGGCTGGAACACACCACTGGCTTCCCTGAGGCCAAGCTTGCGGACGGCAGAACGCAGGATTCTTGGCCTTCATCACTACAGAGCCGATTCCCCAACAACGCCCCCCTTATAGTCTACGTGTTCTGTTTCTCTGGAGAGCTCCAATACACCCAGCAAGGAGGGGAGAGTAAGATGCGTCCGGCCTCATTCTGCCCTTGGTTGTGAGGTCAAGTTGCCAGTGGCTTCCCCAGTCACCTTCCCCTACCGCTAGGGCCCAGATGGCCCCTGTCACAGGAACTCACCTGGCTTGAAGGACCGGAGTCCTGGAGTCCTGCGTGAGGTTGTTCTAGCCACCAACTGACCTTTCTTTTCTCTTTTCAATTTTTCTTATTGAGGTTAAATACACAAACCATTTTAGAGTGAGTAGTTCAGCGACATGCAGTGCATTCATGATGTTGTGTAGCCAGCCCCTTGCTCTGGTCCCAAACCCCAAAGGGGAACCTCGTATCTGTGTTCCCCACTTCCCCTCCCCAGCCCCCGGTGACCACTGACCAGTGTTCTGTCCGTATGATCTGCCAAGTCTTGGGGTGGTGTAGAAATGGAACCCTGCAATATATGGCCTCTTCTGGCTTCTGTCACTTCACATGGAGTGCAGAGAGTATTTTGTTCCTCTATGTGGCTGACTAGTGGATTCCACTGTCATTTATCTCTGGATATGGGGCCCAACTCCCTCTTCTGCCTCTTCTTCCAAGGGTGTGGGGCCCCAAAGTGGGTGGTTCTGGGCCAAGATCAACTCCCAGCAGATGAAATGTGACTGCGTCCCCAAGAACACAGTCCCTTATGTCTGCACACTCCAAGTCACATGTACCCTGGGTGCCAGGTTAGTGTGTGTGGTGTGTCCAGGAGGAAGCTCCCAACGTTGCAGGCTGCAGTCTCTGGACAGGAGTCACGGCTGATTCTCCCAGGGACAGAGTGGCAGGTGGCAAGAGTCAGTGTCACCAACTACACTGCAGGAACACTCACGGATAGGCTTGGTGTGAACACTAACTTTCATTTCTCTGGAGTAAGTGCTTAACAGGGCAACTGCTCAGCTGTGTGGTAGCTGCATTTTGGTTTCATAAGAAACTGCCAAAGTATTCTCTGAAGTGCCTGTACCATTTTATATTCACTAGCAATATGTATGTGTGCCTCAGTTTCTCTGTATGCTCACCGGCATTGGGTGTTATTTTTCATTTAGCTACTCTGGTGTTTAGTGAGAGCTCATTGTGTTTTAAATTTACATTTCTTTGATATAACATTTTACATCTTTTCATGAGATTATTTGTCATGTATATACTATCAGTTTGGATTTTTTTCTCTTTTCTCACTGAGTTGTGTAGATCTTTCACTGTTGAGTTTTGAGTACTTTTTGTGCATCAAGATACCTTATCCCACTCCATAGCTTGTCTTAATTCTCCTCACATGGGCTTTTGCAGGAGGAGTTTTAGTTTTAGTTTTAATGATGTTTAGTTGATCAAACTTCCCATTGATGTTCCATATTTTTGGTGTTGCCTCCAGGAACATATTCCTAGCCCTAAGTGCCAGAAACATTCTGCGTTTTTCTAAAAGTTGTATAGTTTTATATGTTGCATTTTGAAAGAAATATGCTCATTTCCCTTATTCTGTGGGAGTCAAATCCAGGTGCAGGACTGCCACAGTTCTCTCTCTCTGTGGGGTGATGTGGTAAAACATACACTTAACCATATCAAGTGTACAGTCCTGTGGCGTTGAATACATTCACATACCACCATCCATCTCCAGAACTTTTTATTTTCCCAAACTAAAATTCCTTTCCCATTAAAGTCTAACTCCACATTCCTTCCTCCACACAGGTCCAGACCACCACAGCTCTACTTTCTGTCTCCATGACGTGCTACTCTAGGTGCCTCATACAAGTCAGCCACGCAGTGTTTATCCTCCCACTATCGGCTTGTTTCACTTAGCGTACGGTGCTCAAGGCTCAGCTGTGCTGTCGCCTGTCGGAACCTCCTTTCCACTGGAAGTTGCATTACATTCCACTGTATGTCTCTATACCACGTTACTTACCCACTCATCACTGATGGCCGTTTGGACGGTTTTTGACACCCTTGTTGAAAATCATCTTACTGTGCAGATGAAGGTTTATTTCTGGGCTCTGTATTCCATTCCCTGGGTTTCGATGTCTATGTTTATGTTTGCACCATGCTGTTTTGATTACTGTAGATTCATAATCTAAAGTTGTGAAATCAGAACTGTGAGGCCTCCAAGTTTGTTCTTTTTTCTCAAGATTAGTTTTTAGATATTTCACATTTTAGAATCCACTCTCAGTTATTTTTTGTATGAAGTGTGAGATTCAGTACTGACTTTTTTCAGTATCGCCTGTGGATCTCTAGTTGTTCAGCACCATTTGTTGGAAAGGCTGTCCTTCCTTCACTGAATTATTTATTTTTGCATCTTTGTCAGAGGTCAGTTGAGAATATTTGGATCTACGTGTGTATCAGCAGCTCCAGTCTCCCAAAGCCCTGGACAGGTGAATGGTAAAGGATGAAATACAAGAGACAATGCAATATGGTTTGCAGGGGTCCAGGAAGGTCAGAGCTCTTTTGGCTAAAAGAAAGACTTCTCTGGACTGGCCAGTATTTATTGGGTCCTCAACATGTCAGAGGAGTGCAGGAAAGTGCAGAGAATAGCTCGGGCAAAGGGAGTGTGAAAATGAGCAAGGCCTTGAGAAAGCATATTCGAAGCAGCAAATCTTCAGTTAAGGAGAGGGCTGTTCGATCACTGAGGCTGGCAGTTGTCACCCTTGAAAATCTGAGGGAGAGTCGGCACCCACAGCTGCCATGCTGTCTTGCTTTCAGAGACGTCACAGACTAACACAGGTCTCTCCTGTGACCGCTGGCATGGAGAGTCTATTTCCGCACACCAGCCGCTGGCTCTTCAGGCAAGTGACTTAGGCCTTGGGCAGGCTCATAGGTTAATATAGAAAAGCTAATTGATTAATTCTAAAGCCTGCTCAGTGCTACCTCACGTGGTGTGACTTGTGGGTCCCCTTGATGATGTGTCTAACTTACAGCAACACCTACCATAGATGTACAGGAAGCCTCAATATCAGGTAAAGTGATTCCTCCAACTTACTCATTGTTAAGAGCACTTTAGCTATTCTAGGACATGTGCCTTTCCATGTAAATTGTATAGTAAGCTTGCCTATGTTTGTCTATTAACCACTTATCAGTCCAATTACTTAAATAAAGGATGACCAAAAATTGCATATTTTTATTAATCTTTATAACAGGAAATATGTAAACAACAATTTGTCAATGTTATTCAATACAATAATTGATTGGTTGAAATGAAACCTGCCCAAGTGATGCCTGGGATATTTGGTATGTAAACAAATGCACTGCCCAAGTGATACCCAGGGTAAAGTGTCAAGTGGTTAAAGTTTTGCTACAATTTTTATAGGACTGAATTCGAGCTATACTTCAATTTGGAAGAATTGACATCTTCATTCTGAGGACCCTTCCAACCAGTGAACATTGGATGCCTCTCCTTTTTTTTTTTTTTTTTTTTTTGTCTTTTTCAGGCAGAGTCTCACTATGCAGTTCAGGCTGGCCTTGAGCTCACTTTGGAGCCCAGGCGGGTCTCAAACTCATAATGATCCTCCTGCCTCAGCCTCCCGAGTGCTGGGATTACAGGTGTGCGCCACCACACCCGGCCCTGGGTATTAATCTTATAAGCTTATTTACTTATATGTACTGACTTTTTGGATTTATTTATTAAAATAAATGTCTGTCATTTAAAAAAATGTCTGGCATTATTTCATCTTTGTTCCTGAAAGATAGTTTCATTGGGTATAGAATCCACAGTTGACAGTTCTTTCAACCTTTGAAAAATGCAGTGCCACTTCCTTCTGACTTCCATAGTTTTGATGAGAAGTCCGCTGTGCCTTGAACTGGCAGCTCCCTACCCCGTAGCCCATAGGTGATGTGGATTTCTCTGTTTGCTTTCAATAATTTCTAAAATTTGCCTTTACTTTTTAGAAGTCTAATTATTATCTTTCTGGCATGGATTTCTTTGGCTTTATCCTGTCTGGGGTTTGCTCAGCTTCTTCAATCTGCTGGCTTTTGTCTTAACCAGGTTTTGGAAGTTTTCCATCCTTACTTTAATTACTCTTAGCTCCAGTCTCTCCTCTCCTTCTGAGCTAATATACAATGATACCAACATTGGCCATGGGCCCTTTAAACTCTACTTGTATCTATAAATTTTCACAGTATTGTTTTTCTGTTTTTCAGATGGGGAAATTCCATTGCTCTCTCCTCCAATGCATGGATCTTATCCCCTGCCATCTCCCCCTTTCTTATCAATGCTACCTGGGAAGTTTTCACATCTGTTGTATTTTGTCAGTTCTATGAAATTTTCATTTGGTTCCTCTATAATTTCTATTTCTTTGCTAGGGTCTTCTATTTTTAAATTTTAAGAATTTTGGGGTATCTTTTTGAGACAGGGCCTCACTATGCAGTTCAGGCTGGTATTGAGCTCACTTTGTACCCTGGGCTGGTCTCAAACTCACAACGATCCTCCTGCCTCACCCTCCCAAGTGCTGGGATTACAGGTGTGCACCATCATGCCCAGCAATTAAGAAATTTTCAAACTTATTGTCAAAGCATTTTATGATAGATAACTGTCTTAGAACCCTTTCCAAATAATTCTAACATCTGATTCAACTGGTGTTGGTATCAGTCGATTCTCTCCACATTCAAGTTGTGATATTCCTAGTTCTTGGTATGACAAGTGTTTTTTAATTGTGTCCTAGACATTTTGACTATCATATGAGGACATTCTGGATCATGTTTATTTTTATTGCACTAGGGAGTCATCTTGTTTAAATTCAGCAGGCAAGTACTGCCTATTCTTTTTCTTAAGTAGGAAAATTTACTGGAAAATAGGAATGGGGAATGGGAAGTAAGAATAGATCATGAGAGACAGGAGGGGTCCCAAATGAATGGGTTGCCCTAGTCCTGCCTATTCTTGTGGACTAAAGTTCAGAAAACAATTGTCTGAATCTTTGTGGTGTTATTTTCATCTGCCTGGTTTATCTAGTGCTGCTGGGGCTCCTTCTGGCTTCTGCTGGTGCTGCTGGGGGCAGAGAGGTTTTCTAGGCCAGGGTTTCATGATAGTAAATTTCTGCTCAGGGTTTCATGATAGCAAATTTCAGGTCCTGTGTGGAAGGATAGCATTAGCCCTGGCTACTTTTTCTTTTCTTCTTTTTTTTTTTTTTCCTCTTTTGAGACAGGGTCTCACTATGCAGTTCAGGCTGGCCTTGAGCTCACTTTGTAGCCCATGGTGGTCTCAAACTCGCAATGATCCTCCTGCCTCAGCCTCTCAAGTGCTGGGATTACAGGCACGCACCACCACGCCCGGCTTGCCCTGGCTACTGATTGTTGGTGGAGCTCCTCATTGGTGCCCCTTGCTGGTGGTACTTGCCTGGAGTTGTCAGAGGTGCTCCTGCCCAATCTGTGAGACAGGCGAGCCTCTGTGGGCGGCCTTCTGTTGCTAGGCTTAGGGGTCACAGCCACCCGGCCCAGAGCATTGTCTTTTGTGGAACACATAAGACACCCTGATGCTGAGTTGCTCCTTTTCATGCTCCAAAACCAATTCACCATTCTCTTGCCACCTTTTAAGAGTTATGCTTTGATTTCATTATTTTCATAGAGTTGTACAGTGTCTTGTTCAAGTCATGAATTGTCCCTTCAACCATTTTAACAAGTGGAACATTGGAAACTCAGCATACATGAAGAGAATTAATAGGAGAGCTTCACTTCAGACAGTCTGGCCAGGCAGCTTTCTACAAGTCCTTGGTTGCTGATACTTCACTTTCCTCTGGGGCCGGCAGACCCGCCAGTTTCAGTTCCCCGTTGGGAAGGTATGGCTGGGCAGCTAGCCTTCTGGTTGCCAGGTGGGAGTAGGACCTCTCCACTTAGCATAGAGAGCCGCTCTTACTCAGTTTTCCTGTGGGCCATCCCTTCACTCTGCTGGGCATCCCTCCGTCAAGAGCTCTGATGTGTCTTCTTCAGATATTAAACCTTTGGTTTCTCCCCAGGTGGTACCGGTGTTCTTTGTGTCTAACTGCTTCTTAAGGAATCCGACAACCAATCCTCCCCTCTTCAGCCTTCTTCCATACATTCAAATGTATTTGGTGCTGCCAGCTCTAGGCCTTTTCTGGCAGCGTTATGGGTTAGACCTGCAGTGTCTTCCCAGTCCTCACGTGTTTGGAAGGTGAGTGGGTCACGGGGGTACTACATTCATCAGTGGATTAGGCCCCTCGTGAGTTGATAACTGACTTGCTGTTATGCAGTGAAGCCTGGTTAGAGGTGGGGTACTAGGGGCGTGACCTGTGTGGATGTCCTCTGGTTCCTTCCTTCTCCCTGCTTCCGGGGTGCCAGCATATGAGCAGCCCTCCTCAGTGCCAGCTCCTCCCACCACCCTTCCACCATAGCCTTTCTGTGTTTGGGCCTCCTGACCACAGCCCGAGACTTCTGAGACCTCCTTTCCAGAACGCACGGTGCTACTGCTCTCTGTAGAGGGTGATACATACTCGGCTCTGTTAGTGATGTAGATTTTTAAAATTCCTGTACTTTCACTGCAATAAAGCTTCAGGGAGGAGCAAAGGAAATGCATATATTTAATCTGCTACGATCGGCTAGAAGGCTCAGCTCTACTGCTGTCAGGTGAGATGCTGGGTCAAAGGCACTGCTGAGTGGGGTCCATGAAAGGAAGAAAAGCATGAAGTCCACGGATGGCGGGGTGAGCAGAAGTGTGGCAGGCAACAGAGGCAAATCCAGACCCGGCAGGGGAATCCACGCAACTCTGGTAGGGCACCCACCCATCTGTTCTGTTCCTATGACACCCGGGACCCACTAACGGCCCTCTAAGATCCCCAAGGCCAGGGCTCGGTACCACATGCCAGCGCCGTGGACGGCTGCAGTAACATTCCCCATCTTGACTTTGGTGCTTACGAGCTGCTGCTGGGCCTCTGCTGCCTCTCAGAGCTGCTTATGCTCCCTGAACTCAGGGCAGCTCCTCAAAGGCAGATGGCCCCACCCGTACCCTTGGCCATCACGGCACCTGTCAAGGCGGCCCACGTTCCTGGATTCCTCAGGGCCGGGCGATGCGCCCGCTGGGCCCTCAGCAAATGCACGCGGATGAGTGCAAGTGACACGCACAGTAGATCCTTTCTGACAGGGCTGCTTCCCTAAATCCCCGGAGTTCTTTCTCTGTGTCACATGAGAACACTTCTGGCCTCTGGGCTTTCTGAAGCCTGGCCACCTTCAGCCCAGAAGTCAGCCGAGAAGCAAGCAGACATCAGGGAGGCCCTCAGCTGCCCGAGCCCCGCCTCCATGCCTGCTGCCTGGACGGCTTAGGTTGTGAGCCTCTCTACCACGCAGCCTTGTTAGCAGCAAACTGTGGGGCTACAGTCTTCAGGGGGGTCCCAGAGTCAGGACCTCGGGCCACACAGCCTAACAGTGGCCAGGCCTCAGCCGGGGGGACAGAGCCCACGGCCAGGGCAGTGGACCTGGGAAAGCGGCTGCCAGCAGTGTCAGCCGTGCTGTCCCTCCGCTCTCTTTGCCAAGACGTGAACTCCGTCCCTTCCTGCTGCCTTTTCTGAGCGGAAGTCTGGGCGGCTGGGCTCATACAGGGCAAGGCGCTCCGCAGGAGTCTGTGTTCTCAGGGAGGCAGAAAGACAAGGTCAACTTTCTACCTCAGGGCAGGACCACCGAGGTGGGAACTGTTTGAAACGCAGCAGGACTGTGCAGGGGATGCGAAGAGGCCACCAAATGTGACAGGCGTCTGCCGCACAGGACGGCACGGCTACGTGACAGCATTTACTCCTGTGACGAAGCCCGAGGCCAGCGCCTCAGCAGGAAGAGGCTCACTGAGCTCTCCATTCCAGCGCTCAAGCGCACGGCGCCCACAGCGGCTCGGCTCTGGTGAGATCCGCGGCTGCGTCCCCTCAGGGTGCGAGGCCATGGAACACACAGGTGTGGAGTCAGGAAATCACATCTTAGCCCAGGGGGCCAGGGGCACAGCAGGGGCTGGCTCAGGCTTGGATGCCAACCTTCTCCTGGCTCTACCCGAGGTCCCATGGGAACCCACTTAATCCACTCCTGGGGGAGCCCAATGACCTAAGGGCCCCCACTCAGCCACCACCTCCACCACCACACCTGAGCCGTAAGGTGGGCAGCATTTAACCCCTAGCAGTGGCCTAAGGGTTACTGCGGTGGGGTGGTGGTCGTAAGAGAGGCTGCAATACTAGTCTCTACTCTTGTGCTGTATTTTCCATAACTATAACTAAAAAATAAACAGTGGCTTCCCTGTATAAGCTCGTACTCCACTGATCTGCTCAGGGCCTTGTTTGTTCTCCAGTGCATACCAGCGCTCCTGCCTCAGGGCCTTTGCTCACACTGTGCCTGCCTGAAATACTATGTGGCCAGAGCCTGCTCGAGGGTCACCCTTTTGGAGAGTCCATCCGGATGGCACCTCTGGAAACCCTTCCGGCTCTGCCCATCACCTCCCGGGACCCCTGCTCTGCTTCCCTTGTGTCCAAAGCAGTCCCTGTCCTCTGATGTCTCCTACAACCCCTCGTCTGCCCGCTCCATCAGCGCCCTGAAGGCAGAAATTCCTGCCCAGTTTGCTCATGCCGAAGACTCGGCATTCTGAACAGCGTGCGGTGGGTTCTCGGCAGGTGGAGGAGCCACGTACACGCATTCTCGGGGGATGCGTGGAGGCAGTGAGCTCTGTGGGCTCCGGCATCACCTAAAAATACCTCACCAGTCATCCGGGAGATATAAACAAACCCTTCTGTCAAGCTTCTCTCTGGGTCTTGCGAAAACGAGACTAAGTGCTGGACGTTTCTGGCATTCTCCGGGCGGAGCAAGGTCGGAGGGCTGGGCAGAGCAGCTTTCAGTCCTGGTGGGCCTGTGCGTGTGTGACAGATGTGCTTACACCGAGACACCTCTTGGAGTTGAGTCTTAGGTCTGCTAGAGGGACCCTGCACGTGGGGCGGGGCTGGGAGCCCTCCATTCAGCTCCTGGGGGCTCCAGCACTTTTGAAAGGCAAAGTGAGCAGGGCCTGGTCAGGGCCCACCCAGGGTGCACCCCTAAGACTGCTGGTGAGGTGTGGGGGTGATGGCCAGGTGCATTGCTCTAGAGAGACAGGCAGTGACAGTGCTGGAACCACAAAAGGAGAGATGACACAGTGCTGGCCCAGCCTGAGGTCCTCTCTCCTGTTCCAGAGACACACCACAGTTACAAACAAGTGACTCAGAGGACGGATCGGGGAGTACCCCATAATAGTTCATACCAGTGTTCGGGGGCTAAATTTAACCCACAGCTGCGGCTGCTGGCACTTTGGGAACAAGTTAATTTTGGTGGCCAAGGCTGGTGTGTGTGTGTGTGTGTGTGTATGTGTGCGTGTTGGGGGCAAGAGTCCAGGGCAGGGTGGGCACCAAGACTGACTGTCCTGGGCCTCCACTCTGATCCTGAGATCACAGACAGGCCGGTCAGTCACACACCAACACCCATGTGGACCAAGGACCATGGGCACAGCCGGAGCCCTGGAACCTTACAGGGTTGAGTTTTGGACACTGGGGTTCAGAACGTCACTGCCCCAGGCTGCTAAAACCTGCGGTTCTGAACACCTTGAACAGTAGGATCCTAGGAAGGTAAATTTCTAGCAGGGCTGACACGTCCGTCAGGGTACACACCCTAGGGACACGACACCGCAGTGTCCTCAAATATCAGCAGAGCCCAGCTGGGGTCCTTGGAGTCAGCTCCTGCACCTCCTCCGGGTGTGCAAGGGTAAACTGAGGCTTGAAAAAGTGACACGCCCTGCTCCAGGCCCCTCAGGGTAGTGGTGGCCTTGGTCACCCATGGGCTTCCTTCGGAGGAGTGTCAGAACTGGGGGAGAGGAAAAGGGCTTCCCATTTTAAGGGTTGCAACAGAGGGCTCAGGAGTGACTGCCGCGGTGCAGCTCTGAGTGGGAAGCCAGACTCCACGGGGGAGCCACACAGTCCCGAAGGCAGGAAGGGCGGGGCTTGGGCTCCCTCTACCCCAGGGGTACCCCCCACCAGGGAGCCGGGGTTGAGGAAAGCCTCACCGGTCCACTTGGAAGGGGAGCAGGGAGGGCCCCACTGTTCACCCTCGCCCTCCAGCCCATGGGCTGAGTCAAGGCTGCGCCGGGAGGGGCCTCGCTCAGCTGTCCCCAGTGTCCTGCGCGGGAAGCCCGGTGGCTCATCTTACAGACCCCTCTATATATAGCGCCGCGGGGACAGCTGCGCAGACTGAGCGCGGGCCGGCAGGGAAGCAGGGGTGCAGAGAGGAGCCCCGGCACCATCGCCGCACCCTAGGGTACGCTTGGCACCTTCGCTGCACTCCAAGGCACCCACCATGGCGCTGGGCTTGGAGCAGGCAGAAGAGCAGCGGCTATACCAGCAAACGCTGCTGCAGGACGGGCTCAAGGACATGCTGGACCACGGCAAGTTTCTGGACTGCGTGGTGCGCGCGGGGGAGCGCGAGTTCCCGTGCCACCGCCTGGTGCTGGCCGCCTGCAGCCCCTATTTCCGCGCGCGCTTCCTGGCCGAGCCCGAGAGCGCAGGCGAGGTGCGCCTGGAGGAGGTGTCGCCAGACGTGGTGGGCCAGGTGCTGCACTACCTGTACACGTCGGAGATCGCGCTGGACGAGGCGAGCGTGCAGGACCTGTTCGCCGCGGCGCACCGCTTCCAGATCCCGTCCATCTTCACCATCTGCGTGTCCTTCCTGCAGAAGCGCCTGTGCCTCGCCAACTGCCTGGCCGTGTTCCGCCTCGGCCTCCTGCTGGACTGCGCGCGCCTGGCCGTGGCCGCGCGCGACTTCATCTGCGCGCGCTTCTCGCTGGTGGCGCGCGACGCCGACTTCCTGGGGCTCTCGGCGGACGAGCTCATCGCCATCATCTCCAGCGACGGCCTCAACGTGGAGAAGGAGGAGGCGGTGTTCGAGGCGGTGATGCGCTGGGCGGAGAGCGGCGACGCTGAGGCCCGCGCCGAGCGCCAGCGCGCGCTGCCCACGGTGTTCGAGAGCGTGCGCTTTCGCCTGCTGCCGCGCGCCTTCCTGGAGACCCGCGTGGCGCGGCACCCGCTGGTGCGCGCCCAGCCCGAGCTGCTGCGCAAGGTGCAGATGGTGAAGGACGCGCACGAGGGCCGCGTGACCACGCTGCGCCGGAAGAGGCGGGACCAGGGCCAGGAGAAGGGGGCGGAGCAGAGTGCCGCCCCGGAAGAGGCCCGGGCCCGGGCGCCGGCGGCGGAGGAAGAGGACGGAGAGGCCGCCGAGCGCGTGCTGCCCGGCGTCCTGAACGACACGCTGCGCTTCGGCATGTTCCTGCAGGACCTCATCTTCATGATCAGCGAGGAGGGCGCGGTGGCCTACGACCCCGTCGCCAACGAGTGCTACTGCGCCTCCCTTTCCGCACAGGTCCCCAAGAACCACGTGAGCCTGGTCACCAAGGAGAACCAGGTCTTCGTGGCCGGGGGCCTCTTCTACAACGAGGACAACAAGGAGGACCCCATGAGTGCTTACTTCCTGCAGGTGCGGGCCAGCCCCGGGGGGACCGAGGGGGCCGACGTCTCCTTGGGGGTGTCGCTGACAGCTGCGCGCAGGCGGGGTGGGGTGGTTAGAGGCGGCTGCTAGGGAGCTGGTGACATTGGCGCCCCCATTGCAGGGGACGCCAGGTCGGAGGGTGCAGGGTGGGGGCGCCAGACCTAGTTGGGGGGGCAGCTGTGGCGCCTCGGGGCAGAGAGGACTTCAAGGGGTGGCACATAGACCTGAGCCCTGCCGTCCACGCGGACCTCCGGGAAGCGGAGGCCGGGTGGCCGTGCCCCTCGCCGCGGAGCGGAGGAGCCCGAGCACTGTTGCAGGGTCGGGGAAAGCCGGCCTGGGCCAGGGTCGTTCCCGGCTCGCTCGGGTCAGTGTGGGCGCTGCTCTCCTGTGGGGAGAGGTGGTGTGGAGGGAAGCAGTGGCTTGGGCACCGCCGGGAGCCCCAGGGAGCCCCCGGCAAGGTGAGCCTGGTCCTTGGCGCGGGAGTGGAGGTGGCCGGATGCAGACTGCAGCTTTAGGGTGAATGGCAGTGCGAAGTGTCCAGGGCGGTGGGCCAGGCCAGCGGGCATCGAACAGTCGTGGTAGCCAGGGTGGTGCCAGTGCAGTGGTGACCGGACACTTGGCCCGCAGTTCGACCACCTGGACTCGGAGTGGCTGGGCATGCCGCCGCTGCCCTCGCCTCGCTGCCTCTTCGGCCTGGGAGAGGCGCTCAACGCCATCTACGTGGTCGGCGGCCGCGAGCTCAAGGACGGCGAGCACAGCCTGGACTCCGTGCTGTGCTATGACCGGCTGTGAGTGGGGTGGGCATGAGGTCCCGGGGGGAGCAGGGCACACCCCAAGTCTGAGCCGTTGGGGGACTGAACTGGAGGTGGGCACTGAGCCCCTGCCCCCCGCCTGAGCCGGCGCCCACCTCCCACCCTTTTCCAGATCGTTCAAATGGGGCGAGTCGGACCCACTGCCCTACCCTGTTTACGGCCACACGGTGCTGTCCCACCTGGACCTCGTCTATGTCATTGGGGGCAAGGGCAGTGACAGGTGAGGCCGGGCCTGGGCTCCTGGGAGACTGCCCTGCTTCAGCCTCTCCACTCACTGCTGTTCCCTGCAGGAAGTGCCTCAACAAGACCTGTGTCTATGACCCCAAGAAGTTTGAGTGGAAGGAGCTGGCGCCCATGCAGACGGCCCGCTCGCTCTTCGGGGCCACCGTGCACGACGGCCGCATCGTCGTGGCCGCGGGGGTCACGGACACAGGGCTGACGAGCAGCGCTGAGGTGTACAGCATCGCAGATGACAAGTGAGCGTGCCCTACGCCCCCACCGGGATTTGAGTCCAGACATGCTCACTGCGGCCTCCTCCCAACACGAAGGGGGTGGGCGGGGCCGGGGTTCTGTCCCCCGGGTTGCAGAGGGCCGCCCGCCAGGCAGAGGACTCTGCTGGACTTGCAGCAGGGTGGGAGGAGGCTGCCAGGCCTGGCGCACTGGTGCCACCGGGCCGGGGAGCGGGGCAGGTCCAGGAGGAGAGGCCAGGCAGGGGGCGGAGCCTGGGCGGAGCCCGGATGGGCGGCTGCCCAGTGGGCAGGGCTGGGGTCTCCTGGGTTTCTCTGAGATGCTCTCAGCAACTACGATGCAGGTGAGGGGTCTCCGGGAGGCCAGGGGCGGGGGATGGGTGCCGCTATGGCAGTGCAGAGGGAGGCATGGAGCTGGGCGCAGCGGGCAGGGCAGGAGGCGCTGGGCACTTGGCCAGGCTTCCCGCCGACCTGTACCCCAGGTCAGAACGCAGGCGTGGGGCCTGCGAGCGCACAGCTGGCAGCCCCCTGAGAAGCCTCCCCCGGAAAAGCAGGGGCCCAGCGATGGCTCAGGTGTTGGGGTGCAGGGAGGCCGCGGGATGCTCTCGTGGAAGAGGCTTGTTGTTGGGGTCCCTGGGGTTTGATAGCAAAAGTGAGGGTCCAGGTGGGACACACGGGTCGGAGATGCGTGGGTGACAGTAGTTTTGGGGGTGGGGACGAGGGCCCCACTGCTGGAGCCCGGGGAGTGAGGCACCTGGGGAACCTCAGGCTTCGAGGGACAGAGGGATGGGCATCGGGCAGGGGCCACCTCGGAGCTGAGGACTGCGTCCCAGCATGCTGGGGACGTGCTGGGCCTGATGGCAGGTGGAGTTCAGGAGAGGCTGGGTGCTGGGCAGCTGGGGTGGGCGACCTGAGGGCGGGGGAGGGGAGCAGGGCTGGGGAGCCCGAAGGCTGGAATGTGGGCGTCTGGATTTCGGTTCCCAGGAGGGTCGGCTGCGGTTGTGGGTACCGCGGAGGTGGGGCCAGCCCGGGTGAAGGTCAGGTGTCCCTTGCTCATGTACCCCCAGGTGGTCACCCTTTGAGGCCTTCCCGCAGGAGCGCAGCTCCCTCAGCCTGGTCAGCCTGGCGGGCACCCTCTATGCCATCGGTGGCTTCGCCACGCTGGAGACCGAGTCTGGAGAGCTGGTCCCCACAGAGCTCAACGACATCTGGAGGTGAGCCCCACCTGGGGGTCCTGGCCTCCAGGCTCAGGGCCAGCAAGGGAGGGGGGCCGGTGAGCTCCCTTCCGGGGAGTCCAGGGCAGGACAGTAGCCGGGTGCTCAGCCCACAGCCCCCCAACCCCAGCTCAGGGGCCAAACCATTGGAAGTGGTCCAGTGGCCGCCAGTCACGGGTCTGGAGGGAAGCTGAGGCGGGTGTGGGAAGCAGCTACTCCCCACCGCTGGGCCCTCATGGGGAGAGGAGGAGTTTCCAATGCCTGGGTTGTTCCGGAACCGTCATCCCCAGTGCCGCAGGGGGCGCTTCGGGGGCCTTCTGGGAGAGAGGCGCTCGTCCCTGAATATGCAAGACTTAGAGAGGGGCCTCCGCTGGAGAGGATGGCTCCTCCTAGAGTCCAGGGTGCACTTCCTTGGGGTGTTTTCTCAGGGGTTCGAGGAGCTAAGGTGAGCAGGCTTGGGCCTGGGCTAGGGGTCACCTCCCAGAGACAGGTTCAGTGCACGCAGCCAGCCCTGTCTGAGGGGCAGCGTCCTGCAGTCAGCTGACAAGTGGCCCTCCCTGTCCGCTCCCTGTCCCCGCCCCAGGTACAACGAGGAGGAGAAGAAGTGGGAGGGTGTCCTGCGGGAGATCGCCTACGCAGCGGGCGCCACCTTCCTGCCCGTGCGGCTCAATGTGCTGCGCCTGACCAAGATGTGACCCCGTGCGCCCTGTGGGCTCGGGGAGGAGGCCGGGAGAGGCGGAGCTGCCGGGGCCCACGGTGGGGCCAGAGGGCTGCCACGGCCAGCCCGGCTCTCGAGGTGAGGACTTTGGCCCCTCCGGGGTCACCAGGCCTCCTCTGCCCCCCTGGGTGCCCAGAGCCAGAGCCACAGGGAGGAATCCGGGCAGCGCCCCAGCCTGTCGCTGTGTGCCGCTGGCGTCCCCGCCTGCCAGATGGGGCGTCCCCGACGCGCGCACCTGAAGCCCGTGGGTCCGCATTGTTGAGGAGATAAAGTGGCCCAGGCTCCGGAATCCACTGCCAGGGGACAGTCACCGGCAAGCAGTCCTGCTGCCCTGTGTCTCCTCCGCTCCGTGTGGCCCCAGTGTCCCCACCCAGCGGGGACAGGAGCTGGAGGCCGCCAGGAAGAGGCTGGGAGAGCAGGCGCAGTAGAAAAGGCTTTATTCTCGGGTTGGCCACTCCGGCCTCGTTACTCCGGCTTCTCCTTGTCCGGCCCCGGCTCCTCCTCCAGGGCCAGGGTGCGCTCGCGCTCCTTCACCAGCTGGACGCCGCAGTAGGTGACGAACAGGACGGCCAGCGTGGTCTGCGGGAACCCTGTGGGGTGCGGCCGTGGGTGCTGCAGCGCCATCCCGGGGACCGCTCCCCCCGGCCGGCCCGCGGCCCTCCCTGCTGCGTCCCTGCCTCAGAAGGTCGCGCCGTGGGTGCCGTCCCTCACCTGTGAGCAGCAGGCGCCGGGCCACCAGCTCAGTGAACTCCAGGCTGTTCAGGCTCACGAGGTTGTACATGACGATGGCCCAGAAGTTCGCGGCCCCGAAGAGGCCCCGCACCCGGCGGCTCATCTGCTCGGACAGCGAGGCCTGGCGGCCGGGCAGGGTCACGGCAGGGCCCAGAGGAGCGCCCTGCGCTCAGGGGCCTGGCCTGGCTGCTCGTGCCTGGGCTGTGCGAGCGTCTCGGGGGTTCCGGGCCGGCTCACCCTCGCTGAACACGGGGATTCCAAGGCCTGAGAGAGGAGGCCCAAGCAACGAGCCAGGCCCAGCTGTGTCGGGCCCAGCCCTGGGGGTGGTGTGGTGCCCACAGGCCGAGCTGGTGCCTGGATACCTGGGGTGGACCATGAGGCCGCTCAAGGCAGCGGGCAACGGGTGGCTGGCGAGGCCAGAGAGCAGCAGGGCCCTCCTGAGTCCCCGCACTCCCAGCGCCCTGTGCATGCCCTCCTGCCCCCGCCTCCCCGCCCCGCTCACCTCCACCTGAGCCAGAGGCCTGTGCTCCGCCAGCTTCTGCACCCAGAGCTCAAAGTTGAGGCCGAAGCAGTTGAGGACCGACCACAGGTAGACGATGTCGCAGGGCCCAAGCCACAGCGTGGTGATGGCGAAGGTGGCCATGGAGGCCGCCAGCTCTGGGATCACGGCTGAGTGCTCCCCGCCGATGTGGTCGTACACGTACCTGGGGGCACGGGTGGGCCATGGGGTGAGGGCAGGGTCGGGTACAGACGAGTGCCCGCATCAGGTCATGCGCTGTCCTGGGCTTGGATGCCCGCACTTGTGCCCGCTGCACATCGCCGCCTCGGGCCTCGTGCGCTCTCGCTGGTCTCTGTGTGCACAGCCTCGCCCACCCGAGCCCCCCGCCGGGCTTCCCGCAGGGTGGCTGACCTCCTTGGCCCTCGCTCGGGCTGCAAGCCCTGCCCGCCACTGGGCCAAGACATCGCTCAGTCCTGCCCACTGCGCCCGCCTCCATCTCCGCCGTGGCCCAGGCAGCCCCTCGTGGCCGCACCTCTGTGGCCTTCCTGCTTCCCCCCACAACACTGCACCCGGGGGTCTTGAAGAGCAGGTTTGGCCACGCCTGTGACCCCCATGGCTTCCTGCCACACTGTGCGGCCTGGGCTGGCTTCTCACTGCAGCCATCCTCCTGCCTCAGCCTCTGGAACACTGGGATCACAGGCCTGCACCACCAGGCCTGGCTGAGCTTTGAATCGTCGGCCTCCTCCTCACCCCCAGCTGTGCAGCCCGGGGCTTCGGCCAGCCACTTGGCTCCTCATTCCCACGATCATCAATGCCTTGGGACTCCGCCTTCCACATCCCTTCACTCAAGTCCCCGTCCAGATCTACGCGTGGACCCGGTGACCGGCTGTGGCCCCGTGTGGTCTGACTCCTGAGCCCTCCTGCCCCGAGTTTACCCGCTGGGGCCTGGCCACCTGAGGGCCAGGTTCACGGCTGTTGCCCCAGTGTCTGGGATGGCACCTGGCACACAGCAGGGGCTCAGTAACCGCGTGTCAAATAAACTCCGTGGGAGACCGGCTAAGGAGTCAGCCTTGCGCTCACGGCTTGCTCATTTCGAGGTTTCTCCTCCTCCCGCACCCCGGCCACACCCCAGCTTTGCCCACACCTGCCCCTTTCCTGACCTCTGCTCTGCCTAGCCGTCCTGACTCCAAGTTCCCCCCGCTCGGTTCTTCGGTCCTCCCCATCATGGGCCCCTCTATCCTTTCCTCCTGCCTCAGCCTCCTTAGCGCTGTCCTCACCCACTGCAGCCAGGGAGTCCTCATCTCAGAGCGCTGCAAGCCCTGTCTCCTACTGTCCCTCTCCCTGGTGTGGGGGGACCGGCTGCTCCCTCCCTGGCACGAAAGCTCTCACAGGCAGGGCCTCCCATGCCCCGTGTCGGCCACTGTACCCCGACTCTGCTGCACATGTGCGTCTCTCAGTGGGGTCCCACCTCCTGCGTCAGGCAGGATATCCCACACTGACCCCCGCCATTCCCCCCTTGTCCCCTCCCCCGGAGCACCAGGTCCATCCTCCCTGCAGCTTGCTGGTCCTCAGACCTCGGCCTGGGTGTCCCTGCCCGAGCCTGATGGTCTTCCTCAGCTTCCCAGATGTCACGTGGCCTCTGGTCCTCTCCTCTGTCCACTCCCGGCCCCACCCTCCCTGGCTCTGCGTCCCCCTCTGACAGTGTCCTCGCGGGCCCAGCTGGCCTCTCTTCTTCCTGACCCTCAGGGCCCTGCCCGCCTGCCTCCCCACAAGCGTGCCCCAGGCTCCAAGCAGACATTTTCCAGGGAAGCGCTTGCTGGAAGCGGCCATCCTGACAGACCTGGGGCCTCCTTCTGGGGATAGGCCAGGTCCCTGCAGGCTGCCCACTGGGTCCCTAACCCCCCGCTCCCCAGAGCCAGGCCCTCGTGCCCCCTCCCCTCTCCTTGTGCCCTGCACCTGTCCCCTGCACTCACTTGCACAGCCAGTCGTTGATGCCCCGGTCGAAGTGCCTGGTCGGGGGAGAGGCAGCTGAGCGGACAGCGTCTGCTGTGGGGTCCCCTGCCCCCACCCTGCCCCAGCCCTGCCCCCGCACTCACGTCTCCCCGAAGACGTAGAGCGCCGTGATGCACTTGGGCGCCCGCGGTGGGTCCAGGTGGTCCAGGCGCGCCACGGTGTTGACAACGCCAAAGAGGACGGCTGCTTTCACCCAGTCGTACACCAGGTTCGCGTAGGCCAAGCCAGCTGGGGACAGGCGCCGTCACCGCCCTGGCCCCCGGGAGCCCTCCCTGAGGCCCCCTCCCAGCTCCCCACATACCCCATGGACACCCCATCTTCTGGGACCCCCCACAGCCCTGGGAAGTGGTGGGCTCCTGGGCACAGGCCCCAGCTGCCAGGCTGGAGTGCATGCCACACCCCACATGTGGCAAGAGCAAGCCCCCTGCACCCTTAGGTGCTGGGTGCCATCCTGAGAGTACGCAGGGCATGTCCTGCCCCTGCCCCCTGGTGGGACCCACCAAGGGCGCTGTCTGGGAGGCGGCTGGCAAACTTGAGGTCGCTGGGGATGGTGAGGATGTAGAAGAAGTGGAAGAAGATGTCGACGACCACAATCGTGACCACGCTGAGCCCCGCCTGTGCCCGGATGCGCCACAGCTCTCCCTCGGGCCGGGCCGGCTCCGCCTGGCTCACCTGGGATGCAGGGCGCGTCGGGTGGGGTGAGGGAGCGCAGTGTCCTTAGCCTGAGGCCACCGCCATGGCCGCCAGAGGAGCCCATCCACCTTGGGGGCCGGTATGACAGGGGTGTCGTGGCCTGGGCGCATGTCCTAGGGAGGAAGGGCTGTCCCCATCCTGTGATCCCTGCCTGGGGATCCCAGCTGACCTGAGAGACTTGGGGAGCCCCTTCCTGAGGGGGACCCCGCCGTGCTCTGGGGCTGCGCCTCACCTGCTCGTGGAAGCGGTCGAAGGTCATGACGGGCCCGAAGAAGAAGAAGGGCAGGTAGAAGTTGTACTTGAGCAGGTCGGCCAGCGCGTAGCGGCGGCTGGGGTGCGCGCAGCTCTCCAGCGCGAAGCTGGTGCAGCGGAGCACGGTGAAGCTGCTGCCGCCCTGGAACAGCACCTCTTGGAGATCAAAAGTGCCTGTTACAAACCCGCTCTGGAGAGAGAGAACAGGCTCTGGCTCGCGGGGGTCCCACCTCCTGGGGCCCGGCTCTGCCCCCGCAGACAGGGTCCCGACGCTGGACACATCCCCCGGCAGGGGCCGCCTGCAGGGGGCTTGGAGGCAGTGGGCTTCCCTTCCCTGATCCCGGCCTGTCCCGCCCGGCGCACACCTGCCAAGACGTGAGGGGGTCAGTCTTGAAAGAGGCCAGGCTGGCCAGGCCGAGGCCGAGGCAGAGCCAGGGCTGGCCCAGGAGGGACACGATGTAGAGGCCCACACAGTGGCCGAGCAGCAGCAGCAGGTACCAGGGGCCCATGGTGCCCATGACAGCCAGGACGCCGTACACCGCATACATCCAGGAGCGCAGCTGCGGACAGGACAGGGAGGAGGCTCCGTCGGGCCCAGGGGCTTTCCGGCCACCCTGGCCACGGGGGGCTCCGCCTCAGCTCACCTGGGGGGTGACCATGGTGCACAGCTTGGCAAAGAGCACATGTCCGCAGAGGGCGAAGAGGATGACGTTGCGGAAGGAGGTGAACCACATCACCCACTCGAAGTCAGCCACGTCCTGGGCGGCCCGGCGGCGGGGGCGGTGGCGGGAGGAGGGCACAGGATTGAGGGTGGGCTGCTGCCTCCCAGCACGGAGTTCTCCCCACCACTGGGCAGAAGCCCTGCCCTCCTCGAAGGGGTCACGGGTGGCAGGGGTGAGCCAGGGGCGGCCCTGGCTCTCCGCTCAGCTCAGGGCCCACATCAGCCTTTCCTGCCGTGATCCTGGGATGGCAGCACCCCTCTGGATTGAGGGGGCCCACGTACTAGACCCTCAGGGCCCTGAGGGAGGACATGGGTCCCCCGGTTCTGAGACTGGGACCACAGGAGGATTCAGGAGGGGTACGTGTGGGGCGGGACCTACCATCTTCCGGCCAATGTACTCCCAGCCAGGCCGCACGGACTCCCGGAAGGCCTTCCTGTGGGCCCCATCTGAGGACAGAGAGTGGCCTCAGGGTAGGGCCTCATCAGGGGCTCTGCACTTCTGTGTCCCTGGGGCCACACCCTTGGGCTCACACAGCCCCTGACCCCGTGGCCCAGGGGAGCAGGCTCCCAGCCTCCACCCCGACCCTGCTGTCACCTTGGGATGCCTCCAGGAGGCCCCGGGCGGCAAAGGCCAGGGCCCCGCTCAGCACCAGGGAGTAGATGCCCAGCTCGGCGGCGGGCAGCGCTGTCTTGACGCCCATGGTCTGGACGGGGCTGGGGAGACAACTGGGGTGAGGTGTGGCACCCATAGCCCTGCTGGGCTGGAAGCCCCACCCCAAGGAGCTGCACCCAACCTTGAGGGCCGTCACCTCCCACTGTGCCCCACCCTCCCTGCAGCTCCAGTGGGCTCGCCCACCCCTACCAAGGCCCCCATGGACTTCTGGGTCCCCCCATCCCCTGACCTCACTGCTCCTGACAGAGCCCCGCTGCCCCCAGCAGCCCTCACCTGGGCCCCAGGCCGTTCCTGAGCTGCCTCTCCTGACCCGACCCCATGACCTCCTGGGCATGGACCCCCGACAAGCCTGCCTGATCCTGGCCCTCCTGGTGTCCACTGTCCTCACTTGGTGCCCCAGGCACTCAGGCCGACGCTGGCTGGCGGCTGAGCCATTTGAGGTGCCCAGGAAGGGAAGAGGGCTGGGGCCAGGCTGGCACCTGAGCGCGCTGGCCGCTGTCCAAGGTGCTGACCGGCTTCTTGCCAGGGCCGAGAGTCCTCAGCGTCATGCTGGGTCATCCCTGGGGCCAGTTTACACCTCTGCCCTCCGGCCATGCCCCGCTCTGGCCAGCGCACCCTGCCACTTCACAAGGACCACCCCGCAGCTTCGAGGGAAGAGCTGGTCCTGGTGTCCGCTGGGCGGGCATGGCTGCGCCCCATCCTGAGCTCCCCAGGGATGGACGCGCCCGGGCCGGTGCCCTGCCAGCTCTCCTGGGCCCACCCCTGACACCCAGTCCACAGTGGAGTGGCCGTGGGCCAGAGGGGGCAAGGGGCGGCCAGGGCCCCACGTCTGGCTGCCTCCTCCACGACAAGGTGGCCTGAGAGAGCCCTCCAGAGTCCTGGAAGAGGCCATGCCCCCCACCCATGTCCCAGCTGCACCTGACCCCCACCACGGCCGGGCTGGGCACCTCCTCAGCCCCTTGCCCTGGCGGGCGGGGCGGAGGCCCAGGATCAGGTTAATGGAGCAGGAGCTGAAACCCGAGCGCCGGGGAGCCACAGAACCGCTTTGTCAGCTGCCTCCCACTTGCCGCGTTCCAATTTTAGCTCCCACGGCCGGTGCCGAGTGGCCCTGGTGAGGCCTCCGCCAGGAGCGGCCCCCAGCCGGCCTCTCCCACCAGACCCCGACCTGGGCCGGCCGCTGGACCCCGGTGACCCTGCCCCACCTGGCCGTCTCAGGTGTGCTCAGGGGCCAGTCTGCCTTGGGGCCTGGGAGTGGCACGAGGGGCCTGAAGGCCCGCAGGTCTAGGAGCCCAGGATGGCCACGTCCCTGGCCAGCACTGACCTTGAGAGGCCGCGAGGGGCCCTGGCGCGCTGCCCACCTCGGGCTCCGGGGCCCTGCGTCCGACTGAACGTCTGTCCGGCTGGCTGAGGTCTGGGGCCACAGTGGGGAGTGTCCAGGCCGGGGTCCCCACCCCCTGGAGGCCCTGCGGTGAGTGGTGACAGGGCGGGGGAGGGCAGGAGGAGGTGGCCTTCCTGAGTGGCGCTGAGCCGAGCACTGCAGAGCTGCTGGCCGCGGAGCCGCAGGAGGGTGGGGGAGGGGGAGAGGAGAGGCTCAGGCAGGGACACCGGCCCCCAGCCTGCGCCCCGCAACCCCCTGCCTCCCTCTTGCTGCTTCTCGGGACCCCTCTTCCAGGAAGCCTTCCAGGTGGCCACGCACACACCATCCCGACTCAGCACCGCTTTGCCTTCTCCTGGGACCCCTGGGGTGCTCAGGGTGGACCCACGTGGCCCCTGCCTGTTGCTCTGTGTCCACTGAGCCCCGGTGGCACAGGCGTGGTGCCTGGGGAGGACAGACCTGCTCGTCCCACAGGAGCTGTCTCTGAGTGGGGTGCTTGCAGGGCCCCGGCAAGGGTGAGTGGGCACTTGGAGTGGCCGGCACCCTCAGCGGCAGACAGGAAGAAGGGGCTGTCCCTAACCAGCTGTGTCCCGGGAGGGCGCTCCTGATGGCACCTGGAGAGGCGGGGTCTTCTGACTGCTCCCGGGGGGCGCGGCCCTGTGTCTGGGAGCAGTGTGTCCGTGCCAGGTCCCTGGGGCCTGGTGGTGTGTGCCTGTCATCAGCTGGGGACAGTTCCTGGAGCCCCTGCTGGCCCCAGCCCCTGCCATGGCTCTGCTGAGGGTGGCAGGAAGCCCTGCTGGCCAAGCAGGCCCTGGGAAGGGGACAGGGGTGAGCCAGGGGAGCCCGACCAGCAGAGAGCAGCGCGACCCCGTCCCTGAGCCTCGACCCCAGCGGTGCGAGCTGTGACTTCTGTTGGTGTGGGGGTTGGGTCATCACAGCAGCCAGGACAGATGCAGTCAATCTTTTCCTGTCCCCACCACTGTCCCCCTGCCCCCAGCCAGCAGGAGAGAACACTGAGACACAGGCAGTGGCTTCTGGGACTGACCGCCCTCAGGGCGAGGGCGCCCCACAGCTTTCCCTGGGTGACACACGTGGGCGCTGCCCCCGCCCCAGGCCAGCGCTGCTGCCGGCTGGGGGTCTGCTAGGCTCAGTCCCTGTGTGTGAGGTGGGCGCCCGCAGCTGCACCCACCCCGGCTCTGCAGGGCTGGGAGGGCGCCCTGTCTCCGAGCCCTCAGCAGCGGCGGGAGACGGGGACGTGGGGGGCAGGATGGGGCCCCCACCCTGGCCCACGGAGGAAGGAATGTGGCTGCTGGGCAGGTCGGCTGGGGAACCAGCTTCCTAGGACGCAGGAGGGCGGAGGGGTGTCTCTGAGACTCCCGTCTCCTCTGGCTCTCCGAGTTTGTTCGCTGCTTCAGGCAAAAGCGCGGGGAGCTCGGGCACAGCTTCCGTGTGCACGGCTGGCCCCGTTCAGCCGCCTGCACCTCTGTGCCGTGCGTGTGTGCTGCATGCCGTGCGCAGGCTGCGGGCCCAGAAGCCGCCTGTGGAGGACATGCAGGCTGGGCTCCGGGAAGGCGTTTTGCTCACAGGAGCCAGGCTGCCACCCAGACTGGCACAGCTGTGCCCCCCAGGCCCCCAGACCACGTGACTGTCCCCAGGTCTTCCGTCAGACCCAGAGCGTGAGCACCAGCCCCAGCGCCTGCTGGGGTCTCACACCACTGTGCGGGGGCGCTCACACACCGCCTGCCTTGTTTATGTGGTACTGGGGGCTGATCCCAGGGTCTTCTCACTAAGCCACATCCACAGCTCTTTGTGTTTTTTATTTTGAGACAGGGTCTCGCTAAATTGCTCAGGCTGGGCTGGGCTCGAGTTTGTAACCCTCCTGCCTCAGCCTCCCAGAGTGCCCAACATACTTGCTTCCACCTGCCTCTTTACTTGCCCCTCCCACCCTCAGGGGATGAGTGTCAGGTCGGTGCTGTCCTGCAGCTGCCCGCCTGAGGGAGGGGCCAGGATGCCACCCTGGACAGCAGGCCGCCCGCACCCCCTGACCGGTGGGCTCCGTCCCGTGGGCCCAGCCTTCTCTGTGCTCTGCTCTCCTCCAACCCACAGCTGGGGCGGGGAGTCGGGACACGAGGACAGGGAAGCAGGTCCCTTGGGTCTCCCCCACCTACTCGGGCATGGACAGTGACCGCGGCAACTGCCAGGAGCCCGGGGCTCATCTCAGCGCTCTGTGCTGGCATTGTCTGGACACCTACTGCGTGCCAGCGGCAGCGCGGCTCATTGGGTCCAGCCAGGTTCTAAGGGATGGGTCAGGCTTAGGAGACGGCGGGGTGCCCACAGGGGTGCCCGGCCATGCTGGTGCTGCAGGTTTCTGTCTGCAGTCAGCCTAGGGGAGGACTGGAAGCCTCGCAGCCCTGCAGAGCCCGTGGATCCGTGTGCTAAGGACGGCAGCGGGGTCCTCTGTGTCCCCCACCATCCTTGCCCACGTCCTATCGTTAGTGTCGGGGCAGAAGTAAACAGCGAGGCGCCTGCTCCTGGCTGGTCTCTGACGGTGTCCTGGGGGGACTGTGTGACTGTCCCCACTTCACACAGGACAGGGAGCTGTGAGGAGTGGGAGCCACCTGGCGGAGGCCATGGAGCTGGCAGTGGGTGACGCCCACACCCCACCCCGCCCTGGGTGACTTGTGTGGGCGTCTGCTCCCACACCTGCCTCTTGCTCCCGGGATGCCACAGGCATGGGGTCTGCACCCCTGCGCCCGAGGGGCTCCCCTGGGGTCTGCACCCCTGCGCCCAGTGCACCCGACGGTCTCCCAGTGCCTGAGCGGGGCCGTGAGAGACGGGGCACAGGCCACAGACCCAGCAGCCCGTGTCCTGCCCTGAGGTGGACCTTCGAGGTGGTGCTGCCCCGAAGGGCAGAGGGCTGGGGCTGCTCAGCCGACGTATGGGAGCCCAGGTGGCCCTGGGAGGGCACTGGTGCCACCCGCCAGGCGGTGCCCGCGTGGCTGGATCTCCCGGGTAGGTGGGTGCTGGAACCGCACTGCTCATCCGTGCCCTGGCCTCCGAGGGTGCCCTGTGTGCCTCAGCTCTGGGTGGCACGGTGACCCTCCCCGGGCAGCTGAGAGACACCGTGACGTCGCAGAGAGAACGGAGGCTCCGGGCCGGGCCAGAGCCGCTGCCTTGAAACCCTTCCGCGCCCACCTGGGTCGGCATCCCAGCCCCGCCCCGTGCCCATCCGAGTTGCCCTCGGGGAGCGGCAGAAGTGCCTGGGCTGGGCAGTCTGCTCAGCCAGAGGCCTGGCCTGGGACGCCCAGGGTGACCGGGAGCCCAGCGTCCCCGAGGCCCGGCCTCACTGGTGACGCGACGGAGGCCCTGACTCCTGGAGGCGGGCGGGAGACACTCACACACTGCGGTTCATGGACGTGGTGATTATTATTCCAGGTCCCAGCCACAGAGGATGGGGAGCCAGGGCCCGGGTCGGGGGGCACAGGTGGTGCCGGGCGGGGCACGCAGGCCCAGCTCAGGGGATCCCGTGTGTCCCCCAGCAGTGGCCGATGATGCCCAGGTCCCCACAGGCCAGGTTCTGGGAGCCCACGGACACTGGGCCACCCTCCTAGTGGCGGTCAGCCCGCTGCTGCCGCAGGGCCTGCAGGAAGACGCCCTTCACCTGGGCCAGCGTCTCGTGGTACACGCGGAAGTCCTCCTCCTTGCCCCTCAGGGCGCTGCCCAGGGCAGCACGCAGCAGCTCGTTCTCCTCCGCCTGCACGGCCAGCCTGGCACAGGACAGGGGGCTGAGCGCCTGGCATCGCGGTGTGCCCTGGACCCCGCCCAGCACCCACAGCCCCAGCCAGGCCCCCAGGAGCCCGGGGAGGGCTCTGCCGAGCGGGCGTGTGGGTTCAGTCTCCCATGCCTGATTCAGGACTTGGGTCAGGAGGGCACAGCTGGCCACGGTGTCCCTGCAGGCTGGCCCCTGAGCTGCAGGCCTAGAGACCGGACACAGCAGGACCCACCTAGGGGCAGACAGGAGCCACATGCCCTGCAGCACCTGCACCCAGACAGAATACCACCCTGCCAGGAAGCGGGGCGGGGCACCTGGCTGTCAGCTCCTCCACCCGGGACTCCATGGGCAGCTGGGAAGAGGACGGAGCCTTCTTCTCACTCCCTGTTGAGTTGTTCCTGGCGCTGGAGGCAGGCAGGCCTGTGGGGCAGCAGCAGCCACTTTGCATGATGAGGCCACAGCCTGTGCTAACACCGTTTCCCCACTTGGCGAAACATTCCTTATACCTCCTTCAGGCGAGGACAAGGCCACCGCCCCCCAGGAGCCCTCCCTGACTCCTCTCCCACCCTGCCGGGCTTTGGCCTCTGCCACGGCCCTGATTCTGCTCTTGTCCAGCCGAGGTGGCTTCTCCCCTCAGCACCCCAACCTCGCATTTCCTGCGTGAAAAAGAGAAGCCAGCAGGGCCTGTGGTCTGGCCCATGGGGACCTGGGGCTGCTCTGTTCTGATGTCCCTACATGGCCAGAGGCCTGGAGGAGTGGGACAGGCTGGGTCAGTGAGAGACAGCCCAGCCCCACCTGGGGTCTCCTTTCAGGCTCAGGCACTGGTGCCCTGGCTCACTGGGCCCCCAGCTGCTGCGGAGCCGGAACCCGCAGGGCAGCGGGATGAGGAGTGTATCTGCAGGCCCCCTTCCTGCTGGAGCATCACCCTGGGCTCTGGGGTGGGAGCCGTGTGTCCAGGGCAGGAGGGACAGTGCCCACCTGGGGCCACTGAGCCGGCTCCCCCAGGCTCAGCTGCTGCGACCCAAAGCATGAGGGGCACAGGGTCAAGAGCCGAGCTGGGCACCAGGGTGGAGGCCAGGGGCGCCCAGCTGACAGCTCACGGGGTCCAAGGCTCCCCATTTTCCACTGCCGCCTCCCCACCCGCACTGGACCAGCTGCAGCCCCTACCTGCTCTGCCCCTGGCCGCGGCCCGGCCAGGCTCCAGCCGCGCCTTCTCCAGCTGCTGCTCCAGCACTGCCGAGCGCTGCCGCGCTGCCCGCAGCTCCCTCTCGGCCTCCAGGAGCCTGGTGCTGCCGTCCTCCACCCTGGGCACAGAGAGATGCTGCGGCCACAGGCAGAGCACCTGCCCTGCCCGGCTCAGAGCCCCGGGGACCAGGGCTGCCTGGCGGCCGGCACTGTGCAGACGTTTGTGCACTTGAACGCACGGAGCTCGCTCTGGGCCTGAGACTCCTGCTCCCCAGAGCTGCTGCTCCTGGCATTTCTAGCTGGTTCTCCAGGCGCTCGTGGCCACATTTCTACTGCTGTTTAAACATAACTGTTTAACTTCCTGTCATACAGAATGGGAAGTTAATCTTCTCCCAATGCTTTCTTGCTTCACCAAACAGAAAGCCCTTTCCACAGTGCCCGAACTGGTAGCAGATGCTGGATCCTTTTTCTATTGCTGTTATAACAAATCAGTGCAAAATTCACGGCTTAAAACAATGCACTTGCCAAGCACCACGGTGCACACCTGTAATCCCAGCTATTTGGAAGGCTGATGCAGGATGACTGCAAGTTCAAGGCCAGCCAGGCAACTTAGAGAGACTCTCTCTCAAACTAACAACGAAAAGGGCCCGAGAGGCAGCTCCTGGATAGTGCTGTTGCCTCGCATGTGCGAAGCCCTGTGTTCGATGCCCAGTACCACAACGCACAAACAAAACACGCAGGTGTCGCCTTGCGGGTCTGTAGTAGGAGGCCAGCAGGCTCAGCCGTTTCCCCGCTCTGGCTGCCGTCAGCCAAGTTCAGCGTCTCGCTGCTGGGCTCTGTCTGGAGGTGCTGGGGGATCTGCTCCAAGCCCGTCCGGGCACTGGCAGAATCCAGTGCAGGCCACTGGACAGCTGAGCGCCTGCTTCCTCCAGCTGCAAGCTCGCTGCCCCTGGACTCTAAAGCTGGCCCAGCCTCTCTGACCCGCCTGATGCAGCGTCTCTGCTGAGCCCGGACGGGAAAATAGCTCTGCCTTCCCGGGGTTAGGGATTAGATAGCGGCCTCCGGTAATCCAGGATGGCCCGCCTACTTTACGGTCCATCACGATGATGACGTCTGCCAAGTTCTTTGCCATGTGACACAGTGTCTCCGGGTGTCACAGCAAGGCAGAGAGGCCGGACCGGAGTCCTGTCCACTGACGGCGCACACGGGGTCAGTTTAGCCGTAGCCCAGCCATGTGGCACATAGACGATGACCCTGCCTGCCTCCTGGTTTGCTTTTCCTAGAGTTGGGAGTTGCCTTCTGCTCACATCTTGTTTCCTTCGTGCCTGTCACACGTCACAGCCATGATGACCTTGTCATGTGGCTACCTCACGTGACAGACCTGCCCATCTCACCAGCGCCTGGGCCGAGGCGTGGCCTCCGATCAGCCTGAAGGCTCCGGCCAGGACTCCCTGAGGCCTAACTCACGGCCAGGACTCCCTGAGGCCTAACTCACGCTGAGGGTCACAGGCGCACCCATGCGCACCCATACTGGAAAGTGAGTGTTGGGGAAGTGTTTCTCCCGGTGGGAGGAGGCCCAAGGGGCCCGATGCCAGCGATCCTGAACAGGACAAGCTGCTGACCGAAGCTGGGGGTGGCACAGCACGCAGCCCAGCACGTTTAAGCATGTTTCTTGCGATTTTGTGTGCAAGAATCCTCCAAGTGGACCTCAAGGGCCATCCGCAGGGACAGGACAAAGCAACGGGACTCTAAAGTACAACAGAGCTGTGCTCCCCGCACAGCGGCCACAGCCTCGTGTCCACAGGTAGCTATTACATTAATGACAATTAAATAAAACAGAAAATTCAGTCTCTTAGCCACACTAGGCGCCCTCAAGCTTTCAGAAGCCCATGCGGCTGGCGGCCGCGGCACGGACCGGAGCAGATCCGGGGTACCTCCATCGGCGTGGAGTTCCCACCAGGCGGTGAGGCTCCAGCCGCTGACGAGGAGGGCTGCGCGAGCAGGCTGGTCACCAGGCCACAGGTGCGGAGAACGCTGCTGTGTAAAGGGTCCCTGCTGCTGACATCTCCCAGCCCACCTGCTGCGTCTCCCATGCACAAACCCAGGCCAGGTGCGGCCCACACCATGGGCCGGAGGGGCTGGGCTCAGGCTCGGAGGGCCACACCAGCCAGCCAGCTGCGTCTGTGTTGGCAGGAGCTCAGGACAGGACAGGACTGTCCCCCTTCTTGTCCATGGTGCCCCCGCTCAGGACACATTCTGCTGTCAGGTTGAAAGACTTTTCCAGTGCCTCATGTGACGCTGCCTCGGGCCCAACCCTGGAGAGGCCGCCCTACACCGTCACTTCTCCTCATTCGCTCATTCGTTCATCAGGAACCCTGAGCTGACCGCTCCCAGCCCTGGGCCGGGTGTCGTCCTGGAGCCCACCTGGCAGAGGAGGACCGCGTGGGGGCAACCTGTGATCCTCCCAACGGACGCTAAGAAGGGTTGGTCACGCCTCTGTCTACTCCTCATGTTTAAAAGTCAAAGTACAGTGAGAGTAGAAGGGGGCGTCCTAACACAATGGAGAACTTTAAAGTTATGATAACTCATCAACAGAGGACCGGGAGGTAAATCAGCACAGTCACCCGACAAGATACCCCGTAACCCCAAGAAGAGTTGGCACCAACAGGAAGAGAAGGCCTACGATGTCTTACTCAGTGAAACAAGCAGCAGAAGATTGAGCTAATTTAAAAATTCCTAACAAATTAAAAATTCAGAACCAAATACACGGCTGGGTCATTCTGCGGCGGGGCCAGGCAGGGACGGAAGCCCGGGAGGAGTGGGTGCTCCGGGAGGTGCTGCGGTCAGGCCTGCGTCCTGCCTGACTTCCCACCCCATGCACACAGAGGGCGGAAGGCTAGTGCACGTGTGCAAAACATACAGCACATCACGAGCTCCCGCAGAACTTAGGAGCAACCAAACTATTTTTCGCCCTGGATGTGCCTTCCCCACCTGGACAAAGGTCACCATCCCTCAGGCCGGGGTCACCCTCGCCTTCCCACCTCGCCTGTCTTGATCCCTGCCCTGCCCCACCGGCCAGCAGCTTTGTGGGTGGTTCTAGCGGTCTCCAGCCCCACCCGCTTAGGAAATCCAAGCACTGCCAAAGGTTTGCCTCTTCACCGGCCAGAGCAAAGTGAAGACTCTCAGGCGGCCAACGTCGTAGGCGTGCTCTGGTGTTCAAAACACTGTCTGGGGGACTGTCACTGTGACACACACAGGGGCCCCACTCGGCAACTAATTTAACGTAAGTGGTACAGGATCCGTGCAAGGATAAACACGCAAATATGTGCACACAACTATGTATGTAAAATGTAAATCACTCTACAAATCAGGGAAAATATGAACGATTCTAAACGCATGGGCCACGGCGGAAACAGGTAATTAACCGGGAAGAACACGCACAGGACGCGCAAAAAACACACTCAGCTTTGCTTCCGGCCCTGCGAAGCACCAAGACCACAGGTGAGAGCGCTCCTTTCCTGGCTTGGCAAAACGTTGCAGGCTGATCAATCTTGGTACAGGGGAGCATGGTAGGCCCAAGACCTCACCTTACTGGTAGGAATGTGAATCCCACTCACTTTAAAGGGCCAGTTTGCCATTACTGTAAACTTTCTTTTTTCCTTTCAGCACTGGGAATCGAACCCAAGGATTCTGCACTGAGCCACATCTCCAGCCCTTTTTAATCTTTTGAGACAGGGTCTGGATAAGCCCCTAAATTGCCCCAGCTGGGTTCGAACTTGTGATCCCCGTCTCAGCCTCCAGTGCTGGGATTACGGGTGTGTGCCACCACGCCCAGCTTATTTGTGACTATATTATGTGTGCATGTTCTCTGGTTTTTCTCTGCTTTTACAGTCTGTGATACAGACATACTCTCAGGAAAGTGTAAAGATGTGTTTATTGTTGAGTTCATTTTTAATAATATATGTTACATGTACACACATGGATATGCACATGCGTACATATCTGTGTATATTATTAGATGTGCACAGAAAGATTTTAATAGTTTTAGCAGTTTTTATCTACGAGGAACGTGGACTGGGGCTTGGAGAAGCAGACTTTGTGCAGTAACACACATTTAGAACAGGAAAGCTGGGGAAACTTCCAGTGGTGTGACTGGGGCTTCGCCGGCACAGGTGGCTGGAGGTGCATGCCTAGGCTTCCAGAAGGCCGCAGCTGGCCACTCCTGGGGCACTCTGGAGCCTCCAGGACACCTTGCTGTGCTGGGAGGACTCAGACACTTCTGCCTAGGTGTCCCAGAGGGGGCAGGGAGGCAACGGCTGACTAGGGAATGGGGTGGGGACGCCACTGCCACCTGCGTGTCTGGGAAACCCCGTCATCATGCAAAACCCCCTCAGACCCGGAACCCTGCACCAGCCCAGGAAGCCCAGAGGAGCAGAACGAGGAGCACCGCGGCAGAAGGGGCGCCTGCGCAGAAGTCCGGTGACGAAACCAGGGTTCCTGGCGGCTGAGGTGCAGGGGAAGAGACGCAGCGAGCTGAGAGACAGACTTGAAGAAAGTTCTGGGAGGTCAGCCCCAAATATCCAGCAGGGTAAGAGTCGGGGAAGTGAGTAAGAGAGTGTAACGTGTGCTGGGAACAGGGAGAACTGGGCGAGGCAGCACACGGAGACGCGTCCCGGGCATGTACAGAGGGAAAAGGACCGGGCTCCTGAGGAGGAAGATCAGTGCGCATGTGCGGGTGCGCCTGGACACGGTCAGTGAAGAGTCAAAATACCAAGACAGAGAATATCCAAAAACGCATCTAGGGAGAAAGGACAAGCCTACAAAGGAATCATCACAGCAGGTTCTTGTTGGCAGCAGTGCACGCTGAGACGTGAAACAATGGCCTCAAAGTGCTCAGAAAAGAGATCCATTTAGAATTCTATCCAAATTCCTCTTAAATTTTTATTCAAGAGAAAAGTATAGCGAACACAATTAAAAATAAATGAAAACTCAGCAGGTTTACACCGTTGCCACCAACCCACAGGGGCACCCTGGCAAGAAGGAAATGGGCCCAGTACCATGGCACACACCCATAATCCCAACCCTAACAGGAGGCTGAGGCAGGAGGATTGCAAGCTTGAGCTTCGTCTGGGGAACTTAGCTACTTAGCAAGAGCCTGTTTCAAAAAAGAGGGGTGGGGAGACTAGAGCTGTAGCTCAGTTTGAACAGCCTGGGTTCCATCCCCAGAGCCAAAAAAGAAGAAAGAAGATGAGGAAGCGGAAGAGAGAGGAGGAGGAGGAGGAAGATAAAGACCTCAGCAAAAGGCAACGAACACGGACTTCAACAACAAGACTAATCTGGAGGGTTTGCTTTCAGGTGATTTGAAGAAAGAACGCGAAGGAGAAATATCAGAGAGCGGAAAGGTGGGAGCTCACAGTGGAGAAATCAATCACACATTCCGTGTATGCTGGCGCACACAGGGACAGTGAAGAAACCCGCGAGCCCAGCCTTGCAGACGAGCTCGCTGCTAACGGTCGAGGGTAACGCTCAGGAAGCAGAGAGGTTGGGTAACTTCCCAACTCCCGCGCAAGAAGGGACACAGACGCCCCAGCCAGCATCAGGAGGAAGGAGAAGGAGGAGCAGGCAAAATGGCGGCAAATATTGAGAGAAAATATTAATTAAGGTGATTGAACCTGACGAAGTGAGAATGGGCCAAGGCTGCTGTGTCAGCACAGAACACCCCACCCTGAATTTGAAAACCGCCAACGGCGTGCTTTCAGCGCCAGAGCCGTAGTCAGCGACTCCCGCCTGGCCGCTGCCCGGGCAGCTCCCCTACCGTCAGCCGCAGAAATGGGTAAAAGCTAAGGAACAACTTGCCCTGAACCTGGGGACAATGGGCGCTGGACGGGAGGTAGAGAGAAGGGGACGGAATGATGGGGGCTCTGCTCCCTTCACCCCGGCTCCCCAGGATGGAGCTGGGGGCTGGCACTCAGGGCAGAGGGGAGGGGCAGGCGCAGTGGCACAGACAGAGTCCAAGGCCAGGACAGGCCAAGGACAGCCGGGCTCGGAGAAAGGGCGCCCTGGACCGGCCCTGGCGTGGGGTCCAAGTGCAGCGGTGCCTGGGCTCCCGAGCCTGTGAAAGCCTGGGAGACAGCGGGAGTCAGAGAGCCAGCAGACCCTGACACGGAGCAGAAGGTGCTGCAGACCGTGACGGCTGACGGGGTGGCCTGTGCGTGCTCTGAGAGTGACTGCAACCTCAGACCCTGTCTGTCCCAGGTGCCTCGCCCCAGCCCTCACCCCGCACAGAGAGGCCACCGGAGGGGACTCAGGTGTCCTCTGAGCTTCGGGCCCAGTGAGGCTGCCCTGGTGACCCAGCTGACACTGTGTGGAGCAGAGTGACCAGTGAGCCCACAGAACTGCGAGAAAGAATGCACTGCTCTTCCCCTGACAGTACAGGCTGTGGTGGAGCTCCGGAGAAGTCTGCAGCAGGATTCCTGCTGACTGTGCTGACAGTTGGGGAGAGGACACTAACTGGTTGTGGGGTCCCAAAGCAATGGGAAGCTGGAGAGAAAAAGCTACAAAGAATGGCTTTCACCCCAGATAGCTCACTTGAGATGTTAGTAAGAATTGCCTCCTCAGTATTCTATAGCCATGATGAGGAGGAGGCCAAGGAGAGAAAACAAAGAGACCGAGAAAAAGCAGCTGCTTTTGCTGCACCACTAAGAGAAACAGATCCCAGGTCTGATTCCCGGGGCTCCAAGTAGAACTCGACAACTGCATTCATCTGCTACCACTGTTAAAAGCCAGGCCACCTCAAGAGGAACTGCCCTAAGAGGCCCCATGGGCCATGCCCTGGATGCAAAGGAGACCACTGGAGATCGGTCTGCCCTCTGAGGTGGAGGCCCCAGAGCTCAGACCCATGCTACCAGTTAGTCCAACAGGAATGAGAGGGCTTGGGGCATACTCTGCCTTCTCCCTCTGGCCAGACCGTCATCTCCATCGAGGAGTCCTGGGTAATCATGACTATGGAGGAACAAGAAAACAGCCTGTTGCTAGACACAGGTGCAAGTCTCTCGGTCCTTCTTTTCAATCCTGGCCTTCCTTCCAGCCGTCATACCTCAGTGAAAGGAGTCACTGGTGAGGAGGTAATATGCTATTTTTGACAACCCTTAGGCTGTAACTCCTTAATAGGTCCCTCTCGCATATCTCTGTCTTCCTGAGAAACCACTCTGAAGATACCACCACGTATTATAGCAGCCATTGATATTTTCCTACTAATCTATCCATAACTGTGTAAAGTTTGTAATGTTCCTATCCTATTTCATAAATGGATGTATGTTTATTATTATGTGTTTCCTACAACAACCATTGAGAAGAGTTAATGATTTTTCAGTAGGTCACTCATGTATAGCTCTATTTATTTTCTTTAGAAGCCACTTTGAAGATACCAAAGTATAGTACAACAACTCTTGATAATCTCCTACCTCTTTTGTCTGTAACTCACTATTATTTGTCTATTTGTTTTCCTGAGAAACTATTTTGTAGACAATAATATGTAAAATGATAGCCATTGATAATTTCCTACCATTTTGTCTGTAATTTGCTAAGTCCCCCCTATTATTATGTTATCCTTCTTTTATTCTTTAAAATAAAAAAAAAAAAAAAGAATGCACTGCTGTGTGTGAAGCCACTTAGCTGGGGATATTTGTTACACAGCGACAGATAGCTGAGTCATGTAACAGGTGCAGGCATAACTTGAGGAACAGGAGAGCTGGGATTGCGTATGCATGTCTATTTGATAGACCAGAGATCTTCACTGACCTCTAAACATTAATCACAGGAAAAGAATAATGTCTCTTTTCTCATGAACCTGACTATGAAATTCGTATCTTCTCCACATACAAACAAAATGCAAAATCAGAGCTGCCCATTCTCACGGCTTTGAAGCACCCCTGCCCTGCACCCCAACTTGTTGGTAATGACCACCCTTCCCCTGTGTCCTGGGAGCACCTCTTGTGGGTGGACGTGGGAGTCACCCCTGCCCAAAAAGCCACAGCATAAGCATGAGAAGCACTGACCTGGTCACTGCAGCCCGGGACAATGACCCAGGGCTCCTGCCCCCTGTGTTTTCAGGGGCTCCCCTCCCCTCTGCACCTTGGAGTTTTCCAGCGCCTTCTGAAAATCCTCCCACACGAGGTGCCCGCTGTGGCTCAGTGTGGGGGTCGTGCTGTGGGGCAGGTGCTGCCCTGGGCACCTGCAGTCCTCACCAGGGGTCACTCGAGCAAGCCCTGATTTATTTGTGTGAAGTCTGCCAGGGGCCTTTGGAGGACCCGGGACTTCCTGGTCCATGGTGTCCCCAGAGAAGTGTCCAAACCCACAGCTACCAGCCCAGCCTGGCCTCTTCCCTCTAAGCCTCCACGGCCGCTCCGAAGTGTCCCTTCCAGGGACTCCAGGCGCAGGACAGCACTGCAGACAGACAGACTGCAGTGTGCTAGTGGGACCCAAGGCCAGGAGACCCACGAGTGGGCCCGAGGCTGGGGCTGGGGCTGCCCTGGACCCACCCAGGAGCTGGGCTTGGGGGAGGGAGCCCGCCCTCTCCCGCACCCCTGGGCCTGGTGTTACCTTTTCTGCAGCACCGTGACAAACTCGGCGAGCCGGTCCCGCTCCACCTCGGCCGCCTGCCACAGAGCCTTGGTCTCTGCCACCTCAGCCTGCCAGCCTTTCTGCTCTGGGGGGTCTGGGAGCCTGGGGCCGGGATGAGGGCAGAGGCAGACGTCATCGAAGCCCAAAGACACACAGGCTCACCTGGGTCAGTGGCAGGGAAAGGAAGGGCACTCGGGCTCGCAGGGCAGCCACGGAGGAGGCAGCACGGCCAGGCGGGGCTCAGCCGTCAGGGTCACAGGGGTACTGTGGCCCGCGTGCTCCCCTTGGGCCTGGGGCCCGGCTGTCCTGCCGACGTGTGGCAGCCTTGGCTTGTGTGCCCAGCCTGCCTTCCCCGCCTCGCTCATTACAAGCGCAGTTCTCCTTCCTGCACCGGACAGCCTTCCTCATGGGTGGTGGGGCCAGAAGGACCCCTGCCCCACTGCCTCGAGCCTGCGTGTGACCCGGGCTGTGGCCCACTAAGCACCAATGTGGGAGGGGCCGTGGCCCCCAGGGGCTCGCGCTGGCTCCTGACTCTGCTCCCATGCACTGAGTGGCTCTCAGGGTCAGCGGCCGTGGCACTAGCCAGGTGCTGCTGGCAGTGCAGGACCCCGTCTCCATGCCAGCCCTGGGAGCCAGAGCCTGCACCCGAACTGGCCGAGCCGGCCACAGTGTGGACAGCCGCTCCCCGCACGACAGCGCGGGATGGGGAGCAGAGGACGGGACTGTCCCTTCGGTCTGTCCACCCCGGCCCTCGAGGAGCGGGCACAAGCCACGCCAGCGACCACCCCAGTGACCACCCCAGCCCAGGACACTGTCCTGTCCCTGGTGGGAGGCCAACGTGCCTGGAGCCACACAGCAAGACGGCAGGGGGATGGGGCCCACTTGTGGCCTTGCTGGACCCAGGTGACCTGCCCAGGGGACCGGGGTCTGCTGACACAGGAGCAGGGCTCCAGTGGGCTGAGGCAGGACAAAGCCAGCCTTGTCTATGAGCTGGCAGTCAGAACAAAGGCCTTGTTCAAGCCCCAGGCTGGTTCTATCAACAAAGAGCGGCCGAGACCAAGGGCATGTGTGACTTAGGGTGGGAGCCACTGGACCCGGCTCCCCCGAGACTGAGCTCTGCGTCACAGGCACAGGAGGGTCTGGTGCTGGGTCGCGCCTGCCCCCTGGCAGCCAGAAGGAGCAAGGTGCGGCCTGGGTTCCAGCTCTGACTACGGCCTCGGATGCACCCTGGGGCTTCCGCCCCTCCGTCTCCTCTCCTCATGGGACGGGGGGCCCTGGCTGAGCCGAGGAGTTCGTACCTGGGTGTGGTCCCATGGGGGGCAGACAGGGAAGGCCTTGTGAGCGCGGACTCCACCAGCGTGTGGCCCAGGCTGCTCACGGCGCTGTGCGGGAATCAGAGTGGCATCAGCAGGGGAGGCGCCAGCATGGGCCTCCTCCCAGAATGTCAGGGCCTAGCAGTCCCTTAGTGGGGTCCCCGGGCTGGGGCAGATTGTCTGGAGGGGTGTCAGCTTGAAGGGGGTGTCACAGTGAGGCCTGGCCCCGTGGCTGTAGTGGGTCCACGTGCTGAGGGCACATGTGGGCCGGGGCTTCCCATGGGGGAGATGACCTTGCGTCTGAATATCAATGGCATGCTCACCGAGAGGATCCCAGCTGGCCGGAGTGGTCACCCGAGGAGCCCGGGGACCTGGCCGGGCCCTGTTCCCCTGGGGGCCCAGGGTGAGTGGGGCGGCCCTCAGGCCCACAGGGCCCCTCGCTGGCTCCTTTATCCTGGAGGTACTGTGGGGAACAGATGTGGGCTCCATTTCAGGCTCTGGCGCAGCCCGAGGAGACGGGGCCCTGGCTGGGCTTCGGGCCCTGCAGGACATGAAAGAGGCTTCTCTTCCCCGGACAGCGAGGCCTGTGTGGGGAGGCGCTGCTCGCATGACAATGACATCAGACAATGCGTCTCTTCAGAAAGCCGGGAGCTGCTCCATATCCCGGCCCCAGGAGAGATGCGAGGCTGTGGACTCGCCGGGTCAGCCTCCGACGTCTACACAGGGACTCAGGCTGGCCGCCTCTGTCCGCCGGGACCCCCGCCCCTTCCTCTCCCAGACACCTGGGGGCACTTGCTGGGCAAGGACCTTAGGGGACCCTCAGAGAAGGACCAAGGACCTGGACGCCCTCGTCATCAAGGAGCCTGGCATGAGCCGCTCCCCGGCCGGTCTGAGGAAACACAGATGCCGCCGGCTTGTCTGGCTGGTGACCTGCGGGGGTCCTGTCCTTCCTGGTGCGGAGCGAGGACAGCGCAAGGAGAGGGTGCTGGGACATCCCGGGGTCCCTTACAGCATGCCGCTGCCCTCTTACCTGCACGCCGAGCTGCCTGATGTCCTGCTCCAGCTGCTTCACCTTGGCCTCCCGCTCGGCCACCATGGCCTGCAGCTGGGCTACCAGGCTGCTGCTCCTCTGGGCCTCGCTGTGGGCCTTCTGGTCCTGGTGGCGCTGGGACGCGCGTGTCTTCTCCTCCTGCAGGCTCAGGCTGCTCAGCGTCTCCTGCAGCTGCTTCAGCTGCTCCTGGGGGGCCGGGGCAGCCAGCGGGGTCAGTCCTGGCTGCTCAGGGTGACCCCTGTCCCTTCCCTGGGCCACAAGAATCCAACAGCAGCACAGCACACCACAGCCTGCTGGGGACTCCAGTCAGGCGGGCAGGGGCAGTGGAGGCAGGGGCTCCTCAGTGGTGCTGCAGGTGTGGGGGTAAAAAGCAGGCCCGGTCCCACCTGGCTGGGGGCCCTTGGAGGCAGCGCCCTGACCCTCTTCCCGGGACCCTTGGCACCTGCTGCTGCCCCATACCCTGGAAATGCCCCACAGAGACTCCTGGGGCAGCAGCTTCCTGCAGCAGGACAACAGCAGGAGCCACGTCAGCCACTCAGAAGGGTGGAGGAGCGGAGAGCCCTGCGGCATGGGGCTGGTTTGCACATGGGGACATGCAGGGACAGCGGACATGGGGACCGCAGAAGAGGCCCAGCCTGTACCTCACTGCAAAAACCGGCTCCTGAGGCTCAGAGAGGGGCAGCACCTGGGCTGGGGTTCACCAGCCGGGAGGCAGAAGTGGCCTCCATTCCAGGTTCCATGCCAGCTGGAGGATGAGCCCAGGGCCAGCACTGCCCCCAGCACCCCAGTCAAGTCAGCCACACCTCCTGGGGCAGGTAGGCACCGCCTGGAATTCAGCCCCTGAACGCTGGGGCGTCTCAGGTCCCCCGGAGAGGCACAGGCCACAGGGTAGCACCGCGGCGCGGCCTCACTCACTGGGCAAAACCTGCTGCTCAGGGGCTCCTGGATGGAGCTGTTAGGTAACCAGGCTGTGTCCTGGGCTCCCACCTGCGGAGGGGACCCTAACCCGTGACTCTGGGCACTGTCTCGGGGATGAACCACCATCCAGGGTGTTGGGAAGGGACAGACGCGAACATGCGTGACTTCCAGCGGCCCCTTGCTGTCTTGCTGGAGGAGGAACCCAGGCCTCGGCCCATCTCCCCCTCCTAGCTTTCCTTCCCCACTGGGGTCCTCAGGCCCAGGGTTGGTGCCCACGCAGCCCGGCTGCTGTGTCCTGGGGACCAGGCTCTCCCGGCCGGGCCAGTCACGGGCTCAGTGGTGGGGGAGCTGCCTACCATGAGGGCGTCAATGAGCTCATCATCGTGCCTGCCCTTCTCGGCCAGCGTCCCCATCTGGCCCCGGAGGGTCTTCACCTCGCTGGACAGGACCTTGTTCCGGGAGCGCATGCCCTCGAACTTCCTCCTCAGCCCCTCCAGCTCGGCCTGGAGGGCGTCTCGCTCGCCTGTGAGCTTCTGCCGAGGGAAGCGGGGCCGGCTCAGTCCTGGCTCCCACCAGCCGGCGGCCCGGGTGGGGCAAGTGGAGACCCAGGGCCAGTGCTGGGTGAGAAACCCCGGCAGCAGTGGAGGGCGTCAGGTCAGGTTGGCCTGGAGCGGGCCCCCGGAGCCAGGCCGAGAGGAGAGCAGGTCACCCGGCTTTCAGCTCCTGCACCTCCGCACTTCCTGAGGGCCTGCCAGGTGCTGCGGATCCAGCAGAGATTAGCAGCACTCTTGTTCCCAAGGAGCAGAGCTCCTCGCAAGGGGCACAGGTGACAGGCGACATCCAGAAGCGGCAAGTGCAGACGGAGAAGGCGGACCCGGCATGGAGGGGCGTGGGGCAGTGTAAAGAGGGAGCACAGACCAGGGTGCGGTACGGGCGGCCAGGCTGGGAGGCCAGGACTGAGACAGCGCTGGAGGTGGGTGCCAGCCGTGAGGAGTGAGCACACGGTCCCCGCTGTGAGCAGCAGGAGTGGCGGTCGGTGGGACAGGCCTGCAGGACACAGCCCCTGCCTGGCTGCTGGGCCTACCTGCTCCCGTGTGCGCGGATCGCCTACTCTGCCCTCCACCCACGCCCTCTGCACCCGGCACCCTGCCGGTCCTTCATCCTCCTGTCACTGCGGGGCTGCTTGGGGTCCACCCTGGGCCCCATTTGGTCCCCATCTCCTGCAGGTCCTTGTCCCTGTCCACGTGGATCATCCCTGCCTCCTCCGCCTCCCGTCCCCTGGCCACATGACCTTCCCAAGGCGCACGGTGACCACATCCCGTCAACTCAAAACCCTCAGGATTCTCCGCTGCCTTCGAGGCGAAAGCCAGAGCCCAGCCGGCAGACCGGGCCCTGTCCGCACCCACGCCCGGTGTCCGGAACGCTAGGAGGTACGGTGTGGGGCGGTCACCACATCCCCGGCACAGGCTCTGCCTGAAGCTCGCACACCGCTGGGAAGGCAAAGCCTCCCTGCCAGGAGGCCCGCTCGGGCTGCCAAGGGCCCTGCCACACGGCCGGCTGGTGCTGCCTCCCCCTCTTCCCGTGCTGCAGTGGCCCTGGCTCCCCACTGTCGCCCAGGCCGGGAGGCTGCTGTACAGCTCGGCTCTGGGCCTCTGGCGCCAGCTCAGAGGGCAAAGACCCCAGCCTGGCCAAAAACACTGAGTGCTGGAGCTTGATCAGAAGCACTGTGGGGCTGGGCGGGAGGGTGGGGGTCGCCTGGGAGGGCGTGTGGCCAACCCAGACCCGAGAAAGACCCCCAAGTTCCCAGCCTACCCGCGGCTGGAGCTAGGGCACCAAAGCACCATCCCTGTCAGGGCCCAGGAGCTCTGTTTGTTGCTTAAACTCAGCAGAGCTGAGTCTCACACTCCAGCTCCACAGCCTGAGCCCCGCCAGCTCCAGCCCTTCACCCCCGGGCCATCCGCCTGCCTGCCCTCCCTTCCCGCCACAGGCAGGCGTCTCGGACACAGCCCTGCCAGGCCCAGTCAGGCGGCTCCGACAGCGCCCGCACAGGTGAGCCAGCCAGGCCTCTCCGGCTCCCTCCCGGCCCCAGGCCCTCCTGACCTAGTCCTTACCTCCCAGCCTTCCTGCCTTTCCCTTTCCAGGCTGCGGATCCGCTGCAGGTTCCTCTCCTGTGGCGACAGCTTCCTGGGGTCTGGGTGGACAGACAGCTCGTCACCGGCTGTCCCCGCAGACCTGCTCCGGGACTGTCCCAACTGCTTCTCAAGCTCCCGGACCTGGGGGCAGTAAAACTCCTCATTCCACCCCGAGCTGGTGTCCCCATTCGGGGAGACAGGAGACCCCCTGGGACTGAGGATGGAGCCACCGCCCCAGACGGCCGAGGGAGCCCCAGCAGGGGCCGGGGTGGGAGGACCTACGCTGGCCTCTTGGGCAAAGCAGCTGAGGGCCGGAGAGGCTTAGCTTAGAAGAGAGATTTGTCAGGGGCACGAGGAAAGCCCCCGTCGCCGAGGCCAAGACGCAGACGGTGGCCCCGGGGTCTCGAGGAGGGGGGACTCTAGGAACGGACCACTGAGGACACGGGCTGCTCAGAGCGGGGCCACCTGCAGGAGGTGCTCCGAGCCTTGCTGGTGTGACTGCACGGGTCACTTAGCTTCTGTGAATCTCAATGTCCTCAACCATAGAATAAGCCTCAGGGTAATGTCGTTCAGAGGGTTCAGTGTCCCAAACATGCGGGAGCATGAAATCCGCAAGATTCTCCCTGCAGTGACAAATCTCGGAGTCCACGCCAGACCAACCAGGGAAGGGCCTGGGTGATTTTTAGGGTCAGGCAACTTTGAGAAACGCCAAGAGTCCAGCAGAAGCCCTCGACGCAGAGCCCTTGGCTAGCGGCAAGTGGTGGTCACCCCACAGAACAATGTGTTTGTCACACAGGGGAGGGCAGATAGCCCCCAGGGCCCCTCCTACCCTGCTTCCCCTGTGGACTCAGCCACGGCATGGCACAGAGCTGCAACTAGAACAGAGTTCTACCCCGAAGCAAAGCTGCAAGTAGAACAGATCCCATCTGGAGACAAAGTTTCTAAGAAAAGAGGCAGGATTTACTAGGATCTCTGGCAAAGGGCCGGAGCCCCGCTTTGAAAGGTGAATCAGGGCCCTGAGGTGGCGCTGTACGGTAATTCTAGGGAAGCCTTAAAGAGCACGGGCTTACTCTAAAACATTGAACGTACAACTTGATGGCAACAATAACTGCGGTGGTGAGTGCTCGTTACGGCCAGGCGCTATGTGAGTGTTATTTCATCTAACCCCTAGCAACCCTATAGGGAAGGTATTATTATTTCTGCTTTACAAGCACAGGCAGGAAGTGTGCCAAGGTCACAGCTGTCAGCAGTGACAGACTCCAGACTCCGAGGCAGTCCGACTGGATCCCAAGGCCTCGTATCGATCAACAATTACAGTTACCCGGAGCCCCCCTCTTCGTGTTGGCTTCAAGGGTCCCACAGGGCCTGGGAGTGAAAGCCCCCAGGGAACCGCGGACCTGAAGCCCAGGGGGACGAAGGAGATGTGCTCTGCGGTCGTGGAAATCACACACCTCCTCATACAGCAAGGGGAAAGGCCTGCGGCAGCCCGTGTACATCGTGCACTCTGCGCCAGGCACTCTGGATAAGCCAAGCGCTTTGCACACGTTCGCTTGCTCCCGTCTCCCACAGGTGAGAAAACCAGGCAAGACCGGAAGTAACTTGCTCGAGGTCACACAGCAAGTGTGAGCGGTGGGTGGGTGGAGAACCGGGGCTTGGATTCAAGCAGCTGGGACGCAGAGACCCAGCTCTTAGCCCCGCTGGGCGCGCTCCAAAATACTTAGAAAACAAAGAGCGAGGCAAGGCTAAGTTTTCACTGGGTAATGAAAACGTTCAAAAGCCTGCACGCATCTGGATGAAACTGGAAGAAGCCTACAATTACAACAGTCACGCAAATTTAGACGAACTGGGGGAAAAATGTGCCTGGAGAGTAAGTCGTCAGGCCAGAGGCATTGGTGTTTGCTAGCACCAGTGCCTGGAATGCGGTGTTATATAAGTGCTTGTTCACTCCCTAGCAAATTAAAGTCAGGCTGGCGGGGGAGGACAGGAAGAGCCGCCCTGCAGCGGGCTCCATGGGACCTGGTGGCCTTTCTGGGTGCCTCGGGGCCAGGTCTCTGGTGTGGGCCGGGCCGGGCGAAGCCTGGTGGGTGGCCACTCACCTTGCTCTGCAGGACAAGGATCTGCTGCGCACGGCCCCTCCAGGTCCCCGGCGAGGACAGGAGCTGCTGCACGTTCACGTCTTCCCCAACCTCGCTGGCCAAAACCTGGAGGCGGGCAGGGGCTCATCACTGAGGCCTCCACCGGGCCCCTCAGAAGCAGTGCTGGGTACCGGGGGGCCCCCCGAGGACCCTGCCTTCACCCACATCCCTTCTTTTGGTTTACAGCGCAGCCACCAAGCCAGGGTTGAAGGCCAAGTCTCCCTGGAAAGATAGGGAACCCACGGCCCCCAGCACTTCCGGGTGACACAGCGCAGCCAGGGAACCAGCGCCTGACACATTCCGTGGCGCATGGGGCAGGACGTGGACTAGACCTGCTTCTGGAACGCACTCGCTGTGGCCCCATACTGAGGGAACGCTCGGGGCCTCCACACCTGGCCCTCTGTCGGAGTGCAAAGGGACCCAGCTGTGGGGCTGGAGCACTTGGGGCTCGGGCCCCACACTGAGGCTCGGAGGCGGCACCAGCCTGGGCCCCAGCCCCTCTGCAGCCCCCCACAAAGCCCCGCCCAGCTGCCAAGTCTCTGGTGCTTGTTTCCACAATACAGCATTGTTTTGGAAATCTTGGCCAGGCTGAGTGGTTCCAGAGAGCAAGAAAAATGCCAGAGAATCTACCATGTAAATAGAAATAAATAACGAACCCATGGGCCTGGGCCACAGGCCTGAGCATTCCCTTTGAAGGGGCCTTGAACACACACACTGCCTGTCCATGTGGTGACACTACGGCGGACAGTGGGAGGGAGGCCGGTCCTGGCCAGCTTCCCAGTCAAAGTGCAGACCCAGGACCACCGGGGTGTGCGAATGCACGGGCTGGCTTGAAGAGCCCTCCCTGGGTGGGCGGAGCTGTCCTCCTCAGCCCAGGAGGGTGGGCACCACCTGGCACTGATGTGGTCCCTATGCAGCCCTCGGGCTGGGGTGGGACCCAGGAATGACCGTCCTGCAGCTGTGTCAGCCCGAGCTGCCCCAGCCACGCGAGCCCAGCCCGGCTGGGCAGGCGCTAGAGCCGCTGAGCTATATCCCCAGCTGAAGGACCTTCTGGGCCGCTCGGAGCTCCTGCTTCATGGCCTGGACCTGGTTTCGTAGGTCACTCATCTTCAGGTTCGTGGCCGCCAGCCGGTCCTGCAGGGCCTTCACCTCGGGGGTCTCTGGCTGGTTGGAGGGACAAGAAGACCGCTCACTTGTCACCTGAAGTTGTGAGAGCCGCAGCCTCCACGTTTCCAAGCAAAGCCTGGCACTGTTTTCCATCCTCATGAACCGCTGGGGGGTCCTGGGAGGGAAGCCCCTGGCTGACCACCTGCTGGTAAAGGGGGCGCCTGGGCTGAACCGCGGCAGCCGAGTGCGGGCAGAGGCCTTGCGCAGAGTGCTGTCCGCACGGATGGCTGCAGGCTCCACACGGCCAGGGCCCCTGGGTGTGGCCTCTGTCATTTGCACAAGGACCACAACCTCCCCACCGAGGCCTCCCTCTCCTGGAATCAAACGTGGGCCTGGCCTCGTCTCCGGGAGCCGCCCACTGCGGGCTTGCTTTTGGGGCCTGAACAGGAATAAGGCCCAAGCATAATCCCTGAACCCGCCACCTCTGTGGCCTGAAGAACTATCGCAGTCATGAAGACTGCCTGCTGGCCTTGGCTTGTTTTCTTATTTTTTAAAATAACATTTGAGGGGGAGAGAAAATAAATAAAAGAAAGCAACATTCGATGCAGATTTGCAGTGTTTGCCTCTCTGTTCTGCGATGTGCTGACGGCTGCTGTCTTTGCCAGACTCTCCCGACCCCACCCAGGCCCCTCCCGGACATCACGAACACAACGGGCAGTGCCTGCCCTCGGCTCGCAACGGTGCGGAGGTGACGCCCTAGGACAGGAGCCCGGTCCTTCCAGCCCTGGTGACTTTCCCCGTGTAAGCAGCTGCTGCTCTGGGCTTCCCGCCACAGTGACCCGGGCTCCTCCCGGCCCTGCCCCACGCCCAGGCGGCAGCACCCCAGGGAGGCAGGTGGGGGCCGCAGTGGTTTTCTATCCTCCCCCGTGGATGCCAGGATAGAAGGTGGTCCAGGGGGGCCGTGTGCGGTGTTCCACGGGCGCCAGAGGCTCCGGGCAGCCTCCCTGAAAACCAGTGGCCAAAGAAACTGGCCCTGGACCCTTGGCCCAGAAGCCCCGAGTGCAGCGCAGCGAGCGAGCGAGAGCTTCCTGTATCAAATGTTTCCCGGCTGCTTCCTCGCTGCACCGCCCCCCACGGAGCGGAACAAGCGCCTCCCGAGCAAAGCTTGCGCGCTGGGAACTTACAGGAAATGCAAGTAAACCCTTTGAAAACTGTTTGTGAGTCCTTCTGCCCTTCGGCTGCCTGCCACCCTCTCCCCACGGGGGCTCCCGTCTTCCCTCCAGGTAGATGGCAGGCTTTGCGTCGGCCAGGGTGAGGCCTGTGAGCGCTTCGTCTGTGGGTGCCAGCACAGCAGTGCCTTCGTGGTGGGCAGTGCCTGGCAGGGGCACAGAGCTGGCTCTGGCCGAGCACCCAGGCCCCTCCGAGCCGCGCCCACTCGTCTGTAAAGGAGCGGCCAGTAACGTGCATCTTGGGGCTCCTGGAGAGAGGACGGGGCTCCTGGGCCCAAGTGTGCTGCTGGGGGCGGGTTCCAACTCAGGGCGCTGCCAGGCCCGGGTCTCTGCAGCGATGGCATTCTGGAGACAGCTGCACTGGGCCCCTATCCCTCTGGCCTGGCAGTGGGGCCCCCACCTTGCCTCCATTCCCGAGCTCTGCCTGCCCAGAGTGGAATTCTGTTCCTGGGGGGCCTGGACACAAACCCCACCCCACACATGGCTGTTTTCTTTGAGGGAATCACTCGAGCAATGCCAACGCCGCCCACACTCTCCCTGGAGCTCTGCTCTGGAACGTGCTCCAGGCGGGGCAGAACCAGAATCCGGATGCAGCACGGGCCCTGGCTCAGCTCCAGCAGCCTCCTGACCGGATGTCGCTTTTGTCTGGCTCCGATCAGAAGTGGGAAGACACAGGGCGCTCGACACACTCTCCTGTCAGAACCGCCCTGCGTGGTCCCCCTGGCACCGCCGCTCCAGCTCACGTCCCCTCCCGCTGCCACCAGCAAGCTGCACGGGACTCTCAGAGCTCCCACCTCCGTGCTCGGCCCGTGGCTCCTTCCAGAGGTCTCTGTCTGGTCCCCCTCTCCAGGAAGGTGCAGGTGACGGATGCCCCAGCGCTGGTGAGCCCTGAACCCGCGCCCTCTGAAGGCTGCTACCCCCTTCTCCTCGTGCCCACCCCTCTTCCTCCTGGACACCGTGGACCAGGGCCCTGCTCAATGTCCTCCATCAGTGCGCTCAGAAAATGCCATCACCTCCCTGTGGCTGAAGCACTTCCCATCCCTCCAGGCCGCTGCAGTGGGGTAACCTCGGGCAACATGGCCAGGAGAGTCCCTGACGACCCCCAGTCCAGCGCCTGCCCCAGGACAGCCTTCTGCTGTCCCCCAGAAAAGAGAGGCCACTGCCTCAGCCTGAGGGTAGGCCCTGTAGGTTGGGCCCAGTTCTCAGGTGGCCTGACCCTGAGATGGCCAGAATTGGAGTGCTCCCTTGGTCCCCCATTGGCCCGGTCTCCTGGGACCCTCCTGACGCCCAGACTTTGTGGGTCCAGGTTGAGCTGAGACACCAGCTTTTGCAAGGCCGCAAGGCCCCTCCCTGGCTTGGTATAGGGTCCGGGGAGCACACTGCTCCCCACAATGCCTTCCTACTGCTGCAGACAGGGTGAGCCACCCACAGAGGGTGCCCTGGGGTGGAGAGCTGGGTCAGGGTAAGGCAATGGGGCCCTGCAGGCAGTGGCCAGGTGCAAGCGGAAGGCCCTCAGTTGTCATAGGGTTCCCGAGGCCTCAGCCCCTCAAGGCCACTCTTCCTGGGGACTGAATCAGAACTGACCCTTCTGGCCTCTGCTGGGGCCTCCTGGCCTTCCACACAGGAGGGGGCGGGCGGGAGGAGGAGAAGGAGGAGGAGGGGACCAGGCCCACACAGCCCCACAGCCCCCAGCACAGGCAGGGTCCATACCAAGGTGCCATCTCCCATCAGGGGCCTCGGCGGCTTGGCTTCTGCATCTGCGGCCCCCTTGGCTGGCAGCCTGGCCAGGGCCGTCTGCAGCTGAAAAAGCAAACCTTGTCCTTAATATTTAATTCTGCTCAGTGCTGCATGGCCCAACCAAAGCGCCCTGGTGCGTGGGGTGTGTGGTTACAAACCCGCGGGGTGTCTCTCCTTTCAGCTGCCTTAGAGGCACGAGTGGGAGCTTCTCTGTTATAGACTGCTGCCCTCTCCCCACGCACTGGGCTTCACCAGCTGCTTCGCAGATAATGGTGCCGAGCCCTAACCCAGCTCAGGAGCGGAGCGTGCAGGACTTGTGGGCCTGGGGACACGGTGAGACAAGGGGCCAGGGACACAGGGTGCCCGGAACACAGGGTGCCAGATACACGGAGTCTTCAACAACCTCCCGACGTGCCTCACACCAAGGCCCTGGCCCTGTCTGACGAGGGGGATGGGACCCACCCTCCACCCCTCCAGCGCCAGTCTGTGCCGCTCTGGACCACATCAGCCGCCTTCGGGCTCTGTCCCTGCTCAGGGCTTTGGCACCTGCTGGACCACTCTGCACCCTGCCCTGGCACCCCAGGCAGCTCCCCGGCCCTGGCTGCTGCCCTGTCGTCTGCTGCCCTCTCCTCTGTCTGGGGTGACAGCCACACTGCAAGCCCATGTTGCTCTGTCTCTGGGAAGGCCGAGCCACCCATGGCTATGTTGACTCCTGCCTCTCCCGGAGGGCCTGGCTCAGCACCGGGGATATTTCTCAAAAAACTGTACCACTGCTGGGTGTGGTGGCACATCCCTGTAATCTCAGCACTCAGGAGGCTGAGGCAGGAGGATCGCTGTGAGTTCCAGGCCACCTGAACGGCATAGCCAGATCCTGTCTCAAGAATCAACAAAACCAAACACCAAACACCAAACACCAAACACCACCCCCCACAAAAAACCCACAAAACACAAAACTGTGCCATAGAATAGAGAAGCCTCCACTTAGTGCCAAGGGCAGTGACTGGCTCCCAGTTGCTACTCAGTGACCCAGGTCCTGTGCAGCCTGCTACGCTGGGCCCCGGAGGCGACAGACTGAGCCGCACCGGCTGTCGAGCCCTCCGGAGGCCTGTAACATCCACCACGCTGGCCCTGGGTGCTCGGGGTCCGCCCCCAGGAAGGACCAGCAAGGCCCTCACCTCCCGCTCCAGCTCCTGGACGCGACCACTCAGCTGCTTCGCCCGGGCTCTCGCGCCCTCCGACTCCACTGCCAGCACGCGGTTCCTTTTGGACAGCTCCACGACTTTGGTGGCAACCAGGTCTCCCGCGGGGCCGGCTGTCCCTAAGAGGGGAATGGCAAAGTCAGGAGAAAGGAGACCCACGTGCCACTCTCCGGCCAGCAGCAACAGGGCCGGGCTCTAAAGGGCAAGGTGCTAGGATGGCAGGCACGCGGCACAGAGGCTCAGAGCCCCGCGCACCCAGGAGCCCCGGGGGCAGAAAGGGGCGTGAAGAGCACTCCTCAAACTGCTCTGACCACTTGCACCATCTGCACGTGAGCAGGACCCGGCTGGCCGGCCAGTCCCTGAAGGAGAGGGATGGGGGCAAGCTGAGCTGCCCCAGCCCGCCTGGCCGAGCTTAGCAGACCCCACTGAGAGCGAACATCTGAGGTTTTAAGTCTTTTTTTTTTCTTTTTGAGACAGGGTTTACGCTATGCAGTTCAGACTGGCCTTGATCTTACTTTGTAGCCCAGGCTGGCCTTCAACTTGCAACGATCCTCCTGTCTCAGCCTCCTGAGTGCTGGGATTGCAGGAGTGCGCCACCACGCCTGGCCTAAGGTCTGAGTTGAGTGAATGCCCATTGCCGGAAGCCACTGCGATGATGTGGCTGTTTCTTCCGTGGACTTCTGTGGTGGCACCTAACCACTCCAGACGCACACACTCATGCAGGAAGTGTTTATTGAGTTTCTGCCCAGCATGGGGAAAGTGGCTCCCAGAGTCTGCACTCAAGCAGAGAAGACGTGTCAGGAAGACCAAGCAGTGAAGCTGCGCGGAGCACGTGAAGGCGTCAGCTGTGGAGTGAAGTGAGGCCGCCAGGGCGGAGAGGGCTGGGTCCCCTCGCTGCTCCTGGTGCAGGGCCTGAGTGGTCTCCCTGAAGAGGGAGCTTGTGCATGGAGCCTGGGAACAAGGGGAGGGCAGAGCCAGGACGGGGCTGTCAGAGGAGCTCCACAGAGGGCAGCGCTCCAGAGGCAGGGCTGGGTGGGAAATTCTGAGAATCAGAGGAGGCTGGGGGAGCTGGGGCACAGGGCGCTCAGCGAAGGGTGGTCAAGTCGTGGCTGGGGACAAGGACGGGGAGGTGGCTCTTGGTCGGTCCAAGCTTCTGACACTCCAGCCCACACTCCGGCACAGACACCTTCGTGTCCTGTTTTCTACTGGGGCCACACCACACCTCGGAACAGGGCAGAGGGCACGGCGGAGGAGAGATCATGCAGACTCAGGAGCTTCCAAACCTCCAACAGGGCTCCTGCCCTGGGTGGGCTGGGCCACGGGAGGCAGCTGGGAGGAGGACCTCACAGGTGCTGAAGAGGACAAGGACACATCAAGGGCGAGGGCTCAGAACAGGCTGGGGGCACTGGGGGTCTGGAGGGGACAGGCACCCCCTGCGCCAGGAGGGCACGCTGGCTCCCTGGTCCTGCCTCATGCCATGGACAGGGAGGGATGTTGGAAGGTCACTGGGGCCATCACCAATCTAGCAGTTGAAGAAATGCATTCTCAGTAGAAGCTCTGGCTCTGCTAGGGTGGAGGAGGCATGTGTTACCCTGTTGTTCCCTGAGGACCCCAAACCCCAGGACAGAATGTGTGAAGAAGAGAGGTGAGGATTCTGGAAGCAAACGACTGTTTAGACCTAGAACATCCCTCAGACGTCTGTGAGTGGGAGGTGACTGGACCTGGGGCACTGCGCTCTCCAGTGGATGGATCTACTGATGAGTTTATGGCGAGTGTGCCGTGAGGAGGCGGGGCCTGGTTGGAGGTGGGCACTGCGGGGGCCTTTGGGCGAGTCTGTCTCCCTCCTCTGTTCTCCCTCTGCTTCCTGGCCACCATGAGGTGAGCCGATTTCCTCCACCAGCCCCTTCCACCATGACGTTCCTGCCATGGAGCCAGCCGACCATGGACGGAACCCCCTGAACCAGGAGGCAGGTTAAGCCTCTCCTCCTTTAAATTACGGATGTTGGGTATTGTGCCCCAGGGACCAGAAGCTAAGACAAGCAAGCAGATTTGGGAGGAGACCAGACCTGGAAGTACAAATGATCTGGAGCTGAGTTTCCTAGGTTACAGTTTCCTCCCAGGACTCGGGAACTGAGCAGGTCCTGCAGCCAGCCCTCAGCAACAGGCCAGGAGAAGCTGTCTTTAGTAGAGACAGCAGGGGGCCCGAGCCACGGACCTCTCCTTGTCCCCTGTCCCCCAGTGCATCCAACACAGCCCTGAGGCTGCGGCCTCCCTGATAAATGGGGCAGCATGGGGAAAGCCCTGAAGCTCCGGTATCCAGGGAAGACTGTTTCTGTCTCCTTAAGCTCTCTAAAATGTGTGTAATGGTTGTCGGAAAAGCCTATACTGCTGATAAGGTTTTCAGTAAACCTGGTATAATGTATATAAAAGCTGCAACACACCAATGGGAGGGTGTACAGCCCTCTAAGTTGCTACTTTCCACTTGATATGGAGAGATACTAATTCTAATAGACTGCAAAAAGTTAAATGCTTTTGTAATCACTAAAGCACTCACTACAAATCAGGCCAAAGGAAAATGGTCCATCAGCTGTCAGTAGCCTGTCACTTATGGCCTGGCTTAAAAGCTAAATGAGGTCAGTGGAACTTTCCTCTCTGAAATGTGAGACTGGCCAGGCATGGGACACACCTACAATTCCAGCACTCTGAGAGGCTGAGGCAGGAGGATCACAAGTTTGAGCCCAGCCTGGACAATTTAGTGAATTAGTGCGACCCTGTCTCAAAATATGAACAACAAACAAACGGGCTGGGGATGTGCCTCAGTGTGAAGGTCCTGGGTTCAATCCCCAGTACCACAAACCAATTGGCCAACCAGCGAAACACACAGAAACTCCAACAATGAACAAGCAAACAAACAAGCCCCCGAGAAGTTAGAAACCAGTGGCCGTGACTTCAGGGCGCAGACCGGATTTAAGCAGTCTGCAGGAAGACTTGGGGCTGCAATCCAGCCAGGCCACCCCCAGGTCTGAGCTGGCAGAGCGGCAGAGCAGGAAACAGCGGGGCAGCTGTGCCACCTCCCAGGCTGGCTGCACGAGTGGGGCCAGATCCCCGCTCCCCCTGGAGCTGCGGCTTCCCCACAGCCTGCCACACTGTAGCTGCACCTCAGCTGATCCTCAAATCAGAAGAGAGCAGGGCGGTGCACGAGGCCGCCGGGGCTGTGGGACACCAAGCCCCTCGTGTGCTCCAGCACGGCTCTGACCTGCCAGGCCTCGGGTGTGCACAGGGAGGATGTGGTGGAGGGCGCGGGCAGCCCTGTGGCCCTGCGGACGGCGACCACTACCTGCTGGCTTGTCGGGTGCCCTGGGAAATGCTCCAGATTAGCACAAGGAGTGGAGCACAGTCAGGCCGGGGTCCCGGCTCGGTCCTCTGCAGGGTCAAGGTCAGATTCATAACCAGAGAGCTGAGGTCAACCTAGGTCCTCACCCACCGTAGCCCCTGGAGGGCAGCGGGAGCTGCAGGGTTGGTGCCCGACTCTGCTCCACCTGTGATGTCCACGACACAGCACCGAGCCAGGGCACCAAGGAGGAGTGGACCCTTCCTTCATCTAGCTGCTGACCACGCTGTGAGCATGACATGGAGCCGGCCCAAGTCCAGCTGAGCTACCCTGCTGCGGGGAACCTGCCCACGGCCACCTGTCGCCACCCTCCCTGTGCCCGTTTCCCGCTTTCGCCCTCCCCCTTCCCCTCCCTTCCAGGACGCAGCTGGACACGTGACCACAGCCGACCCTTGGTGCCGCCTCTGGGGCACCCAGCCTCTGGTGCCAGCATGGCAACCAGGCCGAGCCCTGGACTCCAGGGAAGGGCCGGGCCGGGTGGCGTTGCTACCTGCGAAGGCAAATCTGTCCTCTTCTATTTTCTTTTTGAGGTGCTTGATTTCAAAGTCCCTCTCCTTCAGCAGCTTATACAGCCGCCCGTTCTCGTCCCCCGTCTCCCGCAGCTCCTCACGCAGCTGCTGGACCTCATCCTCGAGCACCCTGCAAGGCAAGGGTGGGGGGCTCGGGGCTCGGGCCTCCCGCTGGCCCACAGGCCTCGCTGGGCACCCGGTGGGGTAAGGACCGGCTTGCACACAAAGTGGGGCAACTGAGGGCAGAGACCAGCTTCCCAGGGCGGAGTGAGTGACGGGTGTGCACCACACAGGCAAGGAGGAAAGGAGGTTGGAGCAGCAAGGCTCAGCAGCTGGCTCCAAGGAGTCTACTGCAAAACCCTGACTTGGAGAAAGCGTGCTCACATGGCCATGAGATCACATCAGAACGGGCCGCCAGCCCATCCCCAAAGAGAGATCTTTCATTAATACAGACCACTTTCTTGACAGCAGTTGACAAAAATCAGGAGTCAATGCTTTAAAAGTAGCAAAAAATAAACTGGGCATGGCGGCACATGCTGTAACCCCTGCACTCTGGAGGCTGAGGAAGGAGGACGGGAGTTGGAGGCCAGCCTGGGCTTCACAGTGAGTTCAAGGCCAGCCTGGACTGTAATGAGAGTCTGTCTCAGGACACACCACAAAAATAAATCGAAAAGTAAAACAAAAGTAAAAACAAAGCCCAAAGGCCATCATACATGTGGAACTTAGAAAGCGAGCTCCTAAATAATCTGCTGGTAAAGAAGAAATCGTAAGAACACGAGGAAGCCCTCAGAGGGGGCTGGCCCCCGAGGCTGTCGGACTCATGAGACACAGGCGATTCACAGCCTTAATTACAGCCGAATTTCACAAGTTCTGACACAGCTTCGGCAGCACAAGCATGCGTGCATGCGCGCGCGCGCGTACACACACACACACACACACACACACACACACACACACACACAGAGGCAGACCAGAGTGATGTTTGTAAGCCTTAAGTCGAGGCTCGGTTTCCAGGGTGCCAATGCATGCAGGAAGGGGCGGCCGCTCCTGTGGGTCCCAGCTGTCCCGGGAGGCTCTTCCCGGAGCCCTCGAGCTCACGAAACCGTGAGCAGCGCTCACTGGTGTGTCAGGCACGGAGCGGAGGAGCTACTGAAGAAGCGAGAACTTTGCGGGCAACAGCCGTGGTTACCATCGCCACTGTGGCTGCTGCCGTTCCAGCAAAGGCTCCGGTCTCCGCCCGCCCCAGCCTCCTGCTCTGGGGAGGGGCCACTCGGAAACCTGTCTGGGGATGACTGAGAGCTGACATTTAGAAGCCATATGATTTTTTTAAAACTTCACTTATTGGAAATGTTTATTTTTTCCAATTGGCATTTTAAAGGTGGTCATTTTGAAAACTGAGAATCTACAAAAAGGTAGAATTTGAAGGTGATAAAAAAATTGAATTTGAAGATGGAAGAGATATCCCAGATGAAAGCAGAAGCAGAGAGACAGCTCAGCAGCGGTGGTGTGTGTCTGGCAGAGGGGCCGGCAGCCCCTGCCTCTGTAAGCGGTGTAGACCTCCTGCTCTGTGTGGACTGTCAGGTCAGAGCTCACTGAGAAGACCCCGCGTACTTTCAACTCATCCACCAGCTGTGAAGGGGCGGAGATTAGCCGGAGCAGCGCGTTTCCACAACAGGAGAGAAAGCTGGCCACGGAGGATGGCCCCAGACGGATTTGGAGCAATGATTATCTGTGAGCCAGCTCCTCAGAGACATAGATATAATTCTCATGACAGACAGACGGAAAAAAATCTGTTGATAAAGCCAGGTGTGGTGGTGCCGACCTGTGATCCCAGCACTCTGGGAAGCTGAGGCAGGAGGCTCACAAGTTCCAGCCCAGCATGGGCAACTTAGCAACTTAGCCAGATGCTGTCTCAAAATGCAAATGAATGAATGAATGAATGGGGATGTAGCTCAGTGCAAAAGCCCTGGGTTCAACCCCCCATACTGCAGTCAATCAATCAAACAAGTAATCGATCAGTTAGTCAAATAATAAAGCCAGGGGCTAAAATATACCCTGAGGAGCTTTTAAATATTCAAGTCGACTCCAGACGGTTTTCAGGTAGGTTTCGCCTCAAATTTTGCCTTCAGGCACATGGCTCCAGCAGGTCCGAGAGTTTTTAAGAACCTCTGTGCAAAAACCACTTTGACCGGTGCATCCATACCTGCTCATGTCCTTGGTCACTCCCCCCGCAACCCCCGACTCCACCTGCCCGCGACCCTCCACCTGCCCGCGGCCCCTGGGTCAGCCTCCTTACCTCTGCTGGAAGACGCTCTGCAAGTCCTGCTCCCCCGAGAGGAGGAGGCTGAGGCCGTCGGGGACTCCCGAGGGCGCTTCCTGGTCGCCAGTGTCGCTCTGCAGGCGCAGGCTCTTGTCCCTCTTCGCCTCCATCTGCTTCTGCAGCCTGCGGTGCTGCAGCTCCTGCATCGCCTTGAACTGCAGCCGCATGGTGTCCTGCGAGGCCTGGTCTGCGGCCATCGCGATCGCCCTGGGAGCGGGACAGGGGCTGGAGCACACGGCTGGGGCGCCACGGCCGGCTCTGCACACCTCAACCGCCTCGCAGGGACCTGAGAGCCCCCAACCCGTGCCGGCACAGGCCACAGCCTGCAGGTGGCGCCAGCACGCTCCCCACCACTGTGACCGCGATGAGCGCTGTCTAATCTGTGGAGCATCAGGGTCCCCGGAGCCCTGACGATAGAACTGTGCCTACGTCAGCCCCAGACCAACTAAATCCCCGTGTCTAGGAACAGGGCTCAGGCATCGTTATTTGTTTGTTCTTTTTCTTCTTCTTCCTTTTCTTTGGTATTAGGGGTTGAACCCAGGGCCTTTCTACTGTGCATCCCCAGCCCTGTTTTAATTTTTTATTTGCAGACAGGGTCTTGCTAAGTTACCCAGGCTGAGTCCAAACTTTTGATTTTCCTGCCTCAGCCTCCCACTGTGTGCCACCACACCCCATAAGGCATTGCTATGTCTGTTTCTTTTAGAACTAAGGTGTCAGTGGGATATAGTGGTGCACATCTGCAATGCTAACATTTGGGAGGCTGAGGCAGGAAAAGCTTTTGGATCACCAAAAGCTTGCAGCCAGCCTAAATTATGTAGTGAGACAGTCTCAAAAAAATTGAGGTGTAATGTACAAAAATGTATAAATCCTGAGTGTGCAGCTCCAGGCATCTTTCCACAGATACACCCTTCTGTGGTGACCCACGGCTGGGTTTACAAAATGACACCCACAGAGTGTGTTATTTCGACCTGCTGAGTTGGAGAAACTTAGAATCCAGGTCTTAGAATCCAGGGGATGGACGAGGATGGACTTCATCCCTCCCCTGGCCCTTTACCCCCACTGGCAGAGGAAAGAGCTCTGCAGACACAGGAGAGACCTGGCCTTCAGACCCCACCACCTACAGGTCCATGGCTGTCCTCCACGCCACCTGCCTGAGCTCTCGCTACCTCACTGTTGCAGGATATTGTCTGAACCCGGCTCATTCTGATTCCACAGAGAATAACCCACAGGACGAGTCCTGCTTCCCTGGGACATCTTCCCACGATGCTCTCCTCTCTACCTCTCTCTGCCCCGGGGAGAGAGCTCTGCACACCCCAGAGCCCAGGGGTGGAGGCTGGCCCCTCCTGGGATGCCCGAGTCTGTGCTGGGTGAGTGACTTAGGGTCTAAGCCTCCTTGTCCTTCCTGCGGTCATTCACTTGCTGGGGACCACGAGTCACCACTGCCCCTGAAGATGAACTCTGCTTTCTTTTCTGTCAGATCTACTGGTGTATAATTTGTACACAATAAAATCTACCATTTTTTTGTGTACAAATGAGTTCTGACAAATATATATGTCTGTGTGAACCACTCCCACCATCATGAAAGAACATTCCCACAAACGTGGGAAATTTCTTAATAAATAAACTTTATAAGAAATAGCATGTTATGGTTTACCTCTAGATGTCCCCCCCCAAAAGCCTCAAGCATTCATAGAAGGGGCTTTGGCAGATGACTGGATCACAGGGGAGTGAGTGATACCTGTAAGTGAGGATGAGTCCACTGATGGGTTTAAAACTGAGTGTGATGTTGGGATGAGGTGATCCCCGGGGGTGTGGCCCAGAAGGGTCTGCTTCCTCCTCCTCCCTTGATCCCTCGCTGCTTCCTGCCTGCCCTGCCATGGACTGCTTCTCCTCTGCCATGCCACCCTGCCTTAGAGCCAGACAACTATGGACTGAACCCTCTACACACTGAGCCAAAATACCTTTCCTCCTTGAACTGTGGCTGCTGGGTATTGTGTCCCAGCAAGGAGAGTAGGCAGGACACTGTAAACCTGCCTTCCAGAGAGGCTGTGTCCCCTCAGGTCCCCGGCAGCTGTGCGAGCCCCGCTGCTCACATCTGTCAACACTGCGTGGCTAGCCTGGCTTTCACCCTTCTCGCTGGTACATAATGGGGTCTCGATGAGCTTTTAATTTCTATCACCCTGCTGACCAGGTGTATCAAGCCTCCTTTCACTCGTGAGTTTACTTCTTTGGTGAAATGTCTGCAGGTTTTTTGGACTTATTTCTAAATTGTTGTATCACTGTGTGCTCAGAGCTCCTCACACTTTCTTTTTCTTTTTGGTACCAGAAATTGAACTCAGGACCTTGTGCTTGCCAGGCAGGCGCTTATGCTGCTGAGCTGTATCCCCGGCCCTCCTCACACATTCTTGATGTTGCATTTGTTTGAACTTCATACTCATGGACTAAGAGCACACATCTGGGATCCTCAAAGCTGCCAGGTGATTCTGCCCTGCAGCCAGCACTGGCACCCCGTCCACAGCCAATCTTGAGCCATACCATCCACCCTTGAAACTCACGCAGAAGTACAATCTTTGGTTTGTGTCCTTTTGACACTGGAGACTGAACTCAGGGTCTTCACACAGAGCTTCACATCCCTTTGTCACTTTTTCATTTTGAGATGGGGGCTCACTAAGTTGCTGAGTTGCCCAGGCTGGATTGAAACTGCAATGCCTCAGCTTCCCCAAGTGTAGGGATTACCGGTCTGCATCGCCACACCCAGCCTGAAGTGCAGCCTGAGGTCCTAAGAGGGGGGACGCTTAGGGTGACCATGGTGTTTACAGGCAGGACTTTTGGGATTGGATAAGGTCATCAGGGTGAAGCCCCCACGACAGAACCCTGGTGGCTTCATGAGAGAGAAAGACCCACAGTGACAGAGTATGTACACGTGCTGCCTGTCTCTTGCCACGTGATGCCCTGCACCACCAGGACCCTGCCACGGAGGCCACCACTAAAAAGGGCCTAATCTTGGGCCTCTTTATAACACGCCCAGTCTGTGGCACTGTTACCAGCAACAGAATGGACTAGTACACACATGTCCATCACCCTTGCAGTCTGACCCACGGGGCCAAGGACCTGGTTTCTCCTCAGCACAGCTGGAAGCAAGCGAGACAAGCCCTGCACGAAACCTCTGCAGATGATCGGTACCCGCTGACCACGCCCAGCACGCTGAGGGCCTGGAGGTTTGGCCCGACTCCCCGTGCGTCCCGCCTTCCCTCTCACGGCGTGGAGTTCTTTCCCCTAACCAGGTGGACGGCCTGCTCCTGCCCGAGGTCCTCCCAGGCTCAGTGCCAGTGCCGGGTCTTTTCCCGTTGTCCGGGAACCCCGGCTGCTCCTTCTGCGCCTTCCCAGGGTGCGGCTCCCTGCTGTACCCACAGGGCTGCTCCGAGCCTTGCCCAGTGCCCCTTAACCCTGCCTCAGCATCGAGCCTGCAGGGCTACACCTGAAAACACAGATGCCTAGGCCCGCCCTGGAGTAGGCACCAGGCAGAGGGCACAGGGCGTGTGGAAGGCTGTCCAGGTGCCCACGGCCGGGTGAAGGTCAAGCCAAAGCAGGACCTGGTATTATGCTGCAATCCCTCACCAGGGAGCCCTGCCCAGGAGGAAAAACACGGTAAAGAATTAACTGAGCAGCCTGGGTTGTCCGTACCCTGCCTGTCCCAAAGGAAGGGCTGGCCGGGCCCTGCCCCTCCGCAATGACCTTTAGGCCCTCGGGATACCCTGGCGGTGACCACAGCAGCGTCAGGCCACACTGGAGTCCACACTGACAACGTCCCGCTCCACAGGGCATCAGCTGGACTCTGAGGGGCTGGACACAAGTCCCCAAGGCCAACCACACCTGCGTGAGCCGGACCCCAGGCCCAGCAAACATCCTGGTCAGCAGTACTCGGGGTGCGGCCGCACGCTTCTGGGAGAGGACACTGGGGGCCAGCACTGGGCCTCTGGGCCTTGCGATCCTGGCCCACATGCCTTCGCCGTAGCGAACTGCGAGCCTCAGGGCTTTTCTGAGTTCTTCCACAAACCACTGACCCCGAGGGAGTCTGTGGAGCCCCTCAGACTGCAGGGACCCCCGACACTCTCCTCAGGATGTGCCAGCCACAGCCACCAGGGCATTCCCAAAGACGGGTACCCCAGGGTATAATGGAAACTTAACAGTCGGACTCCAAGTGCTAAATTTAAAGCAAATCAGATTCCAAGCTTTAAACTGAGGTGGGATCAGCTACGTTTCCCAGGAAGCGCTGCCAGTGCTTCCAGCTCTGTGCGTCCTGGGATCTGCGTCATGACCGCTGTGCCCTGCGGTCTTGGCCACACTCTGACAAACCCTCATTACAAGACAGGCAGCGAGACGCAGCGGAGCTCGGGCCCTCGGTTTGTCAACCTGAGACACAGCAGTTTCCTGAAAGGTTCCCAGAGCTTGAGGAAAACCCTATGGAGCCTCTGACATGAAGTCACGCCACTGAGACTCCCTCCTCGTGTGTTACGGGAGGGACGGCCGCACACTTCGCTTTCCGGGGTGGGCCAGCAGGGCGTGAGAGAGCAAGAGCTCCGAGGAGGAGGAGGAGAAGGAGGAGGACGACGACAGAGGAGGACACCGTGCAGTCTGTGGGGAGGGGGCAGAGCAGGGTCCCCGGCCCACTGGGCATGGCGACAACCTGGCCATCGGCAGGCGTGGTGCCCAGCCACGCCCAGGCGGCCGGGTGCCCTCGGTCAGGCGCAGCCTGTGGCAGCTGGAGCTCAGGGTGGGTTCCCGGGGTGCTGGGAGGGTCTGGGGGCTCCGGACCTTGGCGAGGGGAGACGATGGTACAGAAGCCAGAGCGAGTGTGAGAGGCAAAGCCGAGGGCAGCGTGTGGAAGTGCGGTCAGCTGTGCGGATGGAGACGGTGCGGTCTCTCCCTCCCGCGGGCCCTCCAAGGAGCCCTCTCCTCTCCCCTGGCCTGTGTCCCGACTGCTCCTACAGTGACACTTGTGGCCGTCCTGCAGAGTCTTCCCTTGCACAGCACCCTCGGGCCGCTCGGGGACAAGCTCACAGCGCAGGACCCTCCCCGCACCCCGGCCTGTCTGGGACAGGCGTCCTCCTGGGCTCCCAGCCCCCCGCCTGCCCCTGGGTGACGCCGCTGTCGCTCTGCTCCATCCTGTGCACCATCCTCCGTGACCTTCTGAAGCCAGACCTCAGCGGCCCTCCCCTCCGTGAGACCTGCCGGCTCCCAGGACACCGTGGTCCAAGGCATGGAGTTCAGTGCTCACAGAACACCGTGAGGATTGAAATCTGTTGCCCACATTCAGCGCTCTGCAGATTTCAATGAAATCCACGTTTGCAGCTTCTACTATAAACGCTCACAGCCTTGGCTATGCGGTGCCCTGCAACCCACATGGATAGCAGCTGCTGCACACAGGCGTCCCCTCTGGGCAGGGCCTCTCCTTTCCACTCAGAGCTGCCTGCCACTCCTCACGCTGCAGCTGCCGGTCCCAGCCGCCCACTCCACTGCACAGAAGTGAGCTTTCTCTCAGCCACAGGGGCCAGCGTTGTCCACTCCGCCAGCCCTGCGGGCACTCGGGTCAGTCACGCTCGCTGGGAATCAGGGGTCTCCGGGGGCTGGGGTGACAACCTGGAAAGTAGGGGTGGTGGGAGGGAAGGGACGGGGAGGTGGCGAGCAGAGGTGAGAAGTGGTCACTGAGGAGAAAGGAGCGGGCAGGACCAAGGGACGGGGCAGAGGCCGAGGGGCAGGGGAGGAGGGGGCCGGGCCCTGGGATGCGCACCTTCCTCCCTCCCCCACAGCTCGGCGGCAGGACGAGGACGCCTGGCGCAAAGCCGGCAGCTCTGGGTGGGGGCTGCCGACGCCCACGGCACGGAGAGGGAAACGCTCACTTTTAGAAGCAACTCGGAACCCTAACGCTCAGTTTCCCCAGACGCAGCCTGGTCCTCCTGACTCCTGACTCTCCTGGGACCACGTGGCGAGCGTCAGATGCAGGCGCCGGGACCCGCCTGCCGCTGGTGTCCTGAGGGATCAGACGAGCGACCGCAGGACTGCGTCACTTTCCACCTCCCCAGAAGCTCGGTGCCGTTATGCCCGTCTCTGTGGAAGGAGCCAGGTGGCTGCCCCAGGTGAGAACTTACGTCTCTGAGTGAATACAGAAGCCAGGCAGCGGCTGTGGCCCTGGGGTGAGCAGCACTGAAGGACTCAGAACGGGAGTAGAGTCGCTCGGCTATCACCTCTGAACAAACACGGAGCTTATGGTCCCGCAGGGAGGCAGACCCTGCCAGAGGACCACGCAAGGAAGCACAAAGCACTAACTGAGGCCGCGGAGGAGAGGCGCGGTGCTGAGCCCCAGGCAGGGGTCTTCCACGGGCTGGGTGTGCGGGCTGCATCCCCAGGAAACAAGCTGCCACTTGCACACACGCAGGAGCTGACTGCAAGAACATTTAGGGGAGGGCACAGCTTGTGCAAAGTCCTGCGGCCCAGACAGAGCCATGGCGACTCATTCTCCACGCCTTGTGCACCTGCAGTCCTTCAGCAAATCCTCCTGGCCACACCTGTAATACGTATCTGGACTCGAGCCCATGTCACCTTCTCCCTCGGTCACCCGAGATCCGGAGTCACCGCAGACCTGGGTTTCGACCACCAATCCCTGGTTCTGTGTCCGCTCCACTCCTCCCCCTCCCCAGGCCCCTCCCAGCACATCAGCCAGGGGCCCTGCGCACATCAGGGTGAGACAGTGCCCGGCCGTCAGTCAGGCCAGCCCCCCCGGGACAGTCAACGGCTGTATCCACTTGAGTAAGAAACGCCCAACTAACTGGCTCAGCGTAGCTCGGGGTGTGGCTGAGGGGATTACCAAAGGCAGAAGGCCCGCCCTGGGTGTGAGTGACAGCAGCAGATGGGCTTGCCGCCCGAATGGAATGAAGGGGAGACAAGAAGGAAGGCGCGTCTGTTCCTTCGGAGGAGCTCCAGTCTTTGCCTTCACCCTGGACGTCGTCTCCTGGCTTCTGGTGCCGATCCTTCTGCCTCCTGGTACGGACTCGCATGGCACACCACAGTGAGCTCAGGCCTTCAAGCCTGGACAGGGTCCTTCAGAGCTCCAGCACACGAGAGCCCTTCTATGTTCTTCCACACCTGTCTCTGAAGGTGTCCACTGTAAGCCAACCTTGTAAATCCTTATATATTTATATATCTTATGTTTCTCTAATGAGCACCGACTGATATACCCTCCAACTTCACTTCATTATCAAGAATGCACGGTGGCACATGCCTGTGATCCCAGCACTCAGGAGGCTGAGGCAGGAAGATCACTGTGAGTTTGAGACCTGCCTGGGCTACACAGAAAGACTCTCTGTCTGAACAAACAAACAACAAATAATGCATCAAGAAGACACTGCTGTGTGGTTGCTCCTATACTCTCCCCCAGGTGGTCACCCAGCTCTTCCCTTGACCTTGGGCATGACCCCCACAGGGTGTCCTCTCAAGCCAGCTTCCCTGGCCTCTATAAATGCTGCATCTCCTCCCCTCCTTCCAGCCCTGAATACTTTCTCCCTACCCAGGACGTGTCATCCATCCCCTGACGCGCAGCACATTTCCCCGGCTGACTGTGAGTTTTCTCCTCTGCGTGGAAGCTACCAAGAACACACGTTCTTAGCTGTTTGCTTGTGGCTGTGTTACTGCACTGGTTGTCGCAGTACTCAGCACACAGTAGGGCCCAATAAATATTTCCAGAACAGGGCTGGGGGTTTAGCTCAGCGGCACAGTGCCTGCCTGGCAAGTGCAAGGCCGTGAGTTCAATTCCAGGTACCAGAAAAAAAAAAAAAAAAACAGAAAAAGAAAAAATATATACATATTTCCAGAACAGAGACCTGAATCTGGCCTCTAGTCATTCCCTAGTAACTGAGCCCTGGGCCTGGATGCAGGCTGCCCACGAAAACTGTCATGGATGCCTCGAGAAGCACAGTTCCTCAAAGCCATGGTCTCAGTGTCTGCTCTGGAGCACGGCCTGCTCTTGTCCCTTGCTCTGGACTTCAGTAGAAGGTGAGGTGCAAAGTTAAGGCTGGTCAGAACTTCCTGGTCTTTGGCCTGATGTGTAGTGGGTTTAAAGTTGTTACCCGCTCCTTGCAAGCAGAAAAACGGAACTGAAAAGCAATGGTACTTACAGTCATTAGAGAATCAAGGTCAAAACCCCTGCCTGGGATCTAGAGACTCACAGCTCCCTGGGAGCGGACGCCCGCCACTAGTGCCAGTCTCCGCGCCAGTGCTCTGGACGTGACAGGTGAATTTCCACGGCTCAAGGAGGCCCCTGCACCTCCGAGTCCCAGCAGGTTCTCACTGTGGAGCTCAGAGGAACTCTTGCCACGCTTTGGGCAGGGGGAAGGGATCAGGAACTGTTCTGAACTACCCAGAGCTCTTAATGAGGCCTCTGCCTTCGAAGGAACCAGGTCACCAGGGCCGGGCTGGGGAAATGCACAACTCAGGCTCACTCACAGACAGGGGTCGTCTGCTCAGGACCGAGACTTCCCCCTGACCTCCACACTTGACCACCTTGCCAGGAGGCTTCCTGTGCTAAAGAACACAAACTGTGGCCATATTTAAGGGGTCTCTAGCCCTGTGCAATGCTGCATGCCTCTAATCCCAGCTACTTGGGTAGCTGGTGAAGGAGGATCACAAATTCAAGACCAGACAAGGCAACTTGGTGAGACCACAAGCAAAAAAGGTAAGAAGAAAACAAGACACCAGGAGAAATTTTACCCTCTGATAGTAAGCAGTAAATACAGCCTAACTCTAAGCCTGATGAACATAAGTCCTCACTCTAAAGCCTTGCAGACCTAAGCTCCTAAATTCCTCATATATCACATCTGCATTTCAGCAAAGAATTTACAGCGCATGCTAAAAGGCAAATCAAAGAAAGAGTGGTAAGAGACAAAGCAAGCATCAGAAACAGAGTTAGATATAAAAGGGATTTTAGAGTTATCAGTCCAGGAATTTAAAATAACTGATGAATATGCTAAAGGTAGACAACATGGAAAACCAGTTGGGTAAGGAAGAGAAATATGCAAAATAAAAGAAAGCAAGTGAAATGCTAGACATCAAATACACTTTAACAGAAAAGAAGAATGCCGTTGACAGGCACATCAGCAGACCGGCATGGTGAGGAGAGAGTCCGTGAACTGAAAGATGCATTAAAAGAAGCTTCTTGAACTGAAATGCAATAAGAGAAAGAATGAAAAACAAAAGCCAAACAGCCAGAAGAAAATATTCAAGCACTCTGGAACACTATCAAAATGTTTATCTACAGAAAGTCAGGAAAGATAGAGTTGAATTGAACTGTACCATCAAACAACTGGAATCAACTGACATTTTAAAAATAATTCATCCAGTAACAGCAGAACACACGTTCTCCTCAGGCTCACATGGAATGTTCATCAAGAGAGACTGAGTACTGTGACATAAAACAAATATTAACAACGTAAAATAAAGCTATCCTACCAAGGATGCTCAGAGACCAGAATGGAATTTAATTAGAAACAACAGAGAAATGGCTGGAAAACCCCAAGTGTTTGGAGATTAGACAGCATACTTTCAAATGAGACACAAATCTCAAGAGAATTTTTTAAGTATTTGAATTAAATGAAAATAACAACCAATCAAGATTTGCAGAGTGCTGTGAAATAGTGATCAGAAAGAAATTTCCAGCATTGAATGCACATATTAGAAATGATGAAAAGTCTAAATCAACAACCTAAGATTCCACTATTGGGAGCTAGAAAAGAAGGCCAAGTTAAATCCAAAATAAGCAAAAGAAGAGAAATAATAAAAAACAGAGAATATATCAATGAAACTGGAAACAGTAAAGAGTCAATGAAAACAAAAGTTGATTCTTTGAAAAGATCAATAAAATTGACACACTCCTTGCCAGCCAGGCTACCCAAGAAAAAAAGACAGAAAACACAAATTAGTAATCAGAAGTGAAAGGTGGATCCTGACTGCTGATTTTGTAGACATTAGAACAATAATAAAAAGAACAACTTGATGCTCACAAATCTGAAAACCTAAATGAAATGGATAAATTTCTTGAAAGATGCAATCTACCAAAATGTATGCAAGGAAACACAGATTAACTAAATAGGCCTACATACATGAAGTAAATGAAATTAATAATTATTGACCTTCAAAACCAGAAAGCATCTAGCCTAGATGTTTTCACACACTGGTGAGTTCTACCAAACATTTCAGGAACTAATGATAGCAATTCTCTACAATGTGTCCCAGAAAACAGAAGCAGAGAGAAGGTTTTCCATTTAATTCTATGGGGCCACATTAATTTAAGACCATAAACAAACACTTTACAAGAAAAAAACACCAGTGGATCAAGGGCTCTCATGAACATAGATGGAAACATCCTTCACAAAGTATTAGCAAAGTTAGTCCAACAAGATATAAAAAAAGAATTGTACACTACGACCAAGTGTGCAATTTGTTTTATTGCTTTAACCTTGGTGTTCAAGGCCTTTGCTGTTTGTGGATCTGAACCTCTGAATTAAGCACCTGTGACCGTAATCTCATTGAGATTACAATGCAAAGCTAGTTCAACATTATAAAATAGGTTAATGTATCTGTCACATCAACAGGCTAAGATGAAGAACTCACGTGATCATAGTGATACAGAAAAAGCATTTAACAAGTTGCAGCACCCATTTATGATTTTTTTCTTAGTAAAACTTTTTATGTGTGTTTTCAAGACTGAAACATCACGATACAGAGATGAACTTTAACAGTGAGTCACTGACAAGGATGACGCATGTCTTTTACATTTCCTTTAGATGGGATATCTTCTGAGGCTTTTTACCCAAATTACTTTGCCTCAGTCTCTTCATACCACGTTACTTTCATGCATAAGATTTCATGGAATGATGAATTTTGACTGGTCTTTGAAAGTATTTGTTGTAACTGCCAACTTACATTTTTGACATTCAGAGGATTTTATCCAGTGTTAATTCTTTCATGTGGGCCAACTAAAGTCTTTTGTTACAGGTGTTCCCCCCTCAACCCCGGTACCGGGAATCGAACTCATGACCTCACGCTTGCCAGGCAGGTGCTGTGCCGCTGAGCTAAATCCCCAGCCCCTCAACTAAAGTCTTTTGAACAAGTATTACATTTAAGGGATTTCTCTACATACTGTACTCATTTAAATCTGTGAAGAAAACCAAGATGAATAAGTTTCCCATACCCTACAGTGATGCCAATCCTTTCTACTATGCATTCTCATGCATTTTCAGACAAATGATATGATAATGAAGGCTTTTCCAGCCTATATTTAGTGTTTACTTTCATGTATTGAACACAAGTGGAATGTATTCAAAGAAAAGTAGACAGAGTTTTCTTTACATAAAGTCTTCCCAATTTTTTGAAAGGAAATTGGAACATCCGAACCTTTTTCCTTATTGTTTACACACATAGGCCTTCTCAGTAAATTCCTGTCTTTGATACTTAGAGGAACAGGTGAAGGTTTCCCCGCACTGCTCGCATGTGTAAGGTTTGTACCTAGTATGAATACTTTCATTTATTTGGAGAGTACTACGAAAGGTGTACGCTAGCACACTGCTTACAGATAAGCTCTCTCCAATGTGCACTTGAAGGGAAATGAAACACGAATAGTTTCCCCACATTGTTTAGCTTTAAATGTTCTTCTCTTCAGTATGGATTCTTTCATGTATTTGAAGGGTATGGGAAAGAAGGAAGGCTTTGCCTCTTTGCTTATATACACGCGGTTTCTCTGTGCGAGCCATTTCACATCCGTAAAGATGACTGAAACATCTGAAGGCTTTCCCACACAGATTGCATTTATAAGGATTGTCTCCAGTGTGAACTCATTAGTGTGGATTAAAAGAACTGGAATAAGTCAATGTTTTCCCACAGTGGTGACATACATAAGGTTTCTCTCCAGTATGAATTCTTTCAGGTATTTTAGGGTACATGGGATATCTGAAGGCTTTACCATACTGTTTACATTTATAAGGTTTCACTCCACTGTGAGTCCTTTTATATTTCCGAAAGCTACTGAAAGGTTCTGAAAGCTTTTTTATTCTTTACATTCATAAAGCTTCTCACCAATATGAGTTCTTCTGTGTAGCTGAAGGGAAGTACAACATATGAATGTTTTCTCACATCCCTTGCACATACAGTGCTTTTCACTAGTGTGGATTCTTTCACGTACATGAAGAGCGCTTGAGGATCTGAAGGCCTTCCCACGTTCTGTACAATCGTAAGGTTCCTCTCCTCTGTGAACTGTTCCATGCAGCTGAAGGGAAGTGCAAGGTGAAAACACTGCCCCACATTTCTTGTACACGTAGGTTTTCTCACCAGTGACTTCTTTCATGTACGTGAAGAACACCGGAGTGACTGACGGCTTTCCCACATTGCTTACACACACGGGTTTCTCTCCAGTGTGAATTCTTTCATGTATTTTTTTAAGCACCTGGAATATCTGAAGGCTTTCTCACATTGCTTACATTCACGTGGTTTCTCCCCAGTATCCTCTGAAGCTCCTCAAAACACTGGGGAAGGGCAAAGGGTTCTTCGTGTTGCTTACATTTACATGGCTTCTCTACATGTTTTTGATGCTCATATGATTTGTGCCCGCTGTGAGGTCTGAAGGGCATACTTTGAGATGAACGGCCAATGAAGACTTCTTTACACACATGGCTTCTGTACAGATGTAGTCCAGTTTGCTTATTTAAAGTTTGATCTGGAGACTAAAGATTTCTCCACACAGACTACGTTCCTCTTTATAGTCACTCTCCACCATCGGACTTCTACAAAGACTAGGTTCCTGAAGGCTTCCTGTATCACAGCTCTGTAGAGATTCTTCGGGGAAGGATCCAGCAAAGTCCATTCTTTCTGGGTGAGGTTCACAGCCACATCCTCAAAGGTCACTCACTCCATTTCTGGTGCAAGGTCTCAGGGTCTCCCACAGTATGCCAGGCCTGTGAGGGGGACATCATGAACAGGGACAAACTCACCTGCAGTCTCCCATGTGGAGCTAGGACCACAACAAGCAACATCCATTTATGACTAAAAACTGAAAACTGTAAGAAACTAGGAAAGAGAGACTTCTTCAACTCGGTAAAGAACATGGGCAAAAAACCACAGGGCTAACATCACACTTAATGATGAGAAACTAGATGTCTCTTCCTAAGACCAGAAACAGACAAAAGGTACCCCTTCTTGACTGTTATTCCACATCATACCAGAAGTTCTAGCTAATGAAACACGACAAGAAAAGGGAATACATCACATAAATTGGGAAGGAAGGAATAAAACTGCCTTCTCTGCAAATGACATGATTGGTTACGTAGAAAATCCTATAGAATGAATAAACAAACTTACAAAGTTCAGTGACTACAGTAAGGCTGCAAAATATGAGGTTAATACTTGAAGGTCAAATTGTTTTCTGAATGCTAGCAATCAGCAATTGGAAACTGAAATTGAAAAACACCACCATTTATATTAACCCCAAAACTAAAATAGATATAGATCTAAGAAAATATGTATAAGAGCTATATTAGGAAAACTATGAAACTCTGGTGAAACAAATCAAAGAACTAAACAAATAGATATTTCATGAATAGGAAGATTAGATATTGTCAAGATGTCAGTTTTTAGCACTTTGAATTATACATTCTATGCAACCCCAATCAAAACCCCAAAATGTTACATTTGACACTAAAGTTTACATGCAGAGGCAAAGGACCCAGAATACCCAACATAATATAGAAGAACACTTCTTATTTTAAGAATTACTCTACAGCTACATTAATTAAGACAGTGGGGTATCGGTGAAAGAAAAGGCAAATAAATCTGAGGAACTAATAGAGCTCACAAGTAGACCTATATAAATATAGCCAACTGGTCTTTGACAAAGAAAGAAAGGCAATCCAATAGAGAAAGGTCTCCTTTTCCAACAAATGGTGCATAGGGGCTGGGGATTTAGCTCAGTGGCACAGTGCCTGCCTGGCAAGCGCAAGGTCGTGAGCTCAATTCCTGGTACCAGAAAAAAAAAAAAAAGAACTTCCAACAAATGGTGCAAGAACAAGTGGACATCCATGTACAAAAAAATTAATCTGCATAGACCTTACACCTGTCACAAAAATTAATGCAAAATGATTATATGCCGAGCCAGGCGTGGTGGCGCACACTTGTAATCCCAGCACTCAGGAGGCTGAG
>NW_004955420.1:28047458-28063423 GCF_000276665.1 Chinchilla lanigera | reverse complement strand
AAAAAAAAAAAAAAAAAAAAAAATCATTAGGAAATGCAAATTAAAACAATGAGATGCCACTACATGTCCTTCAGAATGGCCAAAATCTAGAACACAGATACCACTAAATATCAATATTTGGTGGCAAGGATAAGAAGCAAACAGAACCATCATTGCTGGTGGAAATCCAAAATGGCAGAGTCGTTTTTTGGAAGATGACAGTCATTTTCTAAGCTAAAATAATCTTACCCCAGTGAACTGAACACTATGTCCACACAAACACCTGCCCAGGAAATACTGTAGCAGCTTTATTCACACTTGCCCTAAATCAGAAACTACCAAGAAGTACTTTCAATAGGTGAACAAATAAATTGGCACACTCAGAGGAATTTTTTCAGTGGCGAAAAGAAATGAACTGTCAAGTCATGAAAAGACATGAAGAAAACGCAGGTACATATTTCTAAGTGTGAAAGCCAGTCTGAAAATGTTATTCTGTATGATCACAACTTAGCAACCGTCTGACACTCCGGAAAGGGCAAAATTACAGAGGAATAAAAGATTTGTCGTTGCCAGGGGTTGGGGCAGGGGAATAGGGCACAGGAGATTTTTAGGGCAGTGATATTTTATAATATTTTAACTGGATACATGGCAGTGTGCATTTATCAAAACCCATAATGTAAACCCTTATGTAAACTATGGGCTTTGATTATCACATTATCAATATAAGATATAGCTACATAGATAGTGTGGGTATTTTTTGTTCAAATTTTTTTGTAAATCTAAAAGTGATATAAGAAGTAAGGTCAGTTAACTATTTTTTCTTAAGTAAGAGCTAAAGCTAAAAGGAAAGAACTGCGCGCTCAGGCAGGACTCGGCCGTGCGGCGGGGCGCGCGGCACCCGCTGGGAAGCTGCGGAGCGCACGGCGGCCAGGAGCCGGGGGCCAGCGCGGCGCTGACCGCGTCGTCCTCCCGCGCGTGCGCTTGCCCTGCCCCTCACTTCGCCTCTCCCCTCCGTTCTCCTTCCGATTCCTAGAAACTGCTGGCCCCGCCGGCAAGGCCCGCCGCCCGCCCGCCCGCCCGGGACCTGCGCGGGGCGGAGCTGCTTCCTTGGCCGCCGATGCCCGCCCGGGGCCAGGACGAAGTGGAGGCCGCCGGGTGGCGCAGTCCCGTTCGGCCAGGGAAACGCAGAGGGGAGAGCGGACGGGGCCCCAGCGCGGGTCCGACCCGACACCTACGGCAGGAGCTGGGGCCGCGACCGGCCTCGGAGCCTCTCTCCCCGCCCCCTCACCCGACCGCGCGTCTCCCCGCGGAGGGCCCCGGCCGTGTGCAGCCACAGCACGCGCGGCGAGCAGCGGGCGTGCGGGCGCTCTCCGCTACCGCCCAGCCCTGGGGCTGCGAGCGCTCCGCCCCGGCGCGGCCGCCCGCCCAGCACTTACAGCGGTCCTGCTGCTTCTCACTTCTAGGACCTGGGACCGCAGGAGCCGGGTACCCTCTTCCGGACGCTAGCGCCCGCTGCCCTGGCAACCGTCACCAGGGAAACCAGCAGCGTCGCGAGCAAGACGTCATGACGCCTCTACGGGGACCGACAGAGCCCAGAAAGTTTTGAAAGTGACCTGCGCTGCTGGCCAGGTTTCGGCGGTGTGGAAATAGACGTGGTGGACTGGACAAAGGGGATCGTGGCCTTAGAGTTTCTCAAGTGTATTTCTGAAAAGTCATGGGTCAGACGTTCCGCACAGAGGCGCCCACTCTGGTGTCCTGCAAGGGAGCTGGAAAGTGGACGATTTCACAATAAAATGTAAGTGAGCCAGAGTACCTTTGAAAAATGTAAAACCGGGTGGGGAGTTTCCCAGGATGAAAACGGAAAAAAAAAAGACAGAGAGAGAGGAAAAAAATGACGCAAGATAGAAACGCTAAGAGAAGCAAGTTGTGTTTCTTCAAATTTGGCATCAAAAGGAGACTGCAATAAATATTAAAAGTGGTTATATTTGACGGATGGAATTGCTGTTTTCATTTTTGCACCTTAGACGATCTAAAAATAGCGAACATGGTTATTTCCCTAAAGGATGACACTTGGGCGTTTTTTGAAAACAGGCTCCCCAATTTAAGACACTACTGTCTTTCAGGGCCACAGAGGGGGTGGGAGGCAAAGCTTAAGGAAGAACGATCCAGGGAGATTTCCAGAGAGTCACCAGGCTTTTGTTTTGTGTTGTGTTTTGTTTTGGTCTTTTTGAGACAGGGTCTCGCTATACAGTTCAGGTTGGCCTTGCGCTGGTCTCGAACTCACAACGATCCTCCTGTCTCAGCCTCCCGAGTGCTGGGATTACAGGCGTGCACCACCATGCCCGGCACCAGGCTTTTATAAAGTAAAATGTTACCGGATTCAAGGGTATCCTTCCAGAGTTAGTTTCTAGGTTCTTCTGGTTTTGAGCAAAGAATTGGACAAAACAAGCACGAGAGGTTTTACGTTTATGAAAGGAAGGGAGAGAAACGTGCTGCAGAGCGAGCTTGGGCCAAGTAAAAGTAGGAAGGAAGGTACACTCCACATTCGGACGCAGGCTACCGTTAAAGAGTATGCACAGCCGCCTGGCGCAAAGGCGGCCCTTTTGTATCCTCCACGTACAGCGCGGGCCGGTCTAGGCCAGCCTATCAGAAACCTGCTGGGCTTCTCGCGAGAAGTGAAGACGCACACTGATTGGTCCCACGTGCAGGGCTTTGGCGTCCTGGGAGTTTGTAATTAACAGATGACGCCCACTTCCCCGGCCAGTTTGCCACGCCCTAACCCGCCTCATTCCTGAGGTTAATTTTTTCCCTAAATTAATTCCCCATACTTAGGCTAGGGTCAGCTCTCTCAGGCATAAGCTCGGGGGCGTTCTGTTTAAAGGAAGACTGGGTCTTTCTCATTGGTCCCCCTTGCCTGCCTGTGGAGCTGAGGCTGAGGGAGCTGAAAATCTGTGAGGACAAAGGGACAAGACAGCGTGGGGAAGTGGTCACTCCTGACCACAGGGGATGACGGGCGCGGGATGACAGAGCTACTAAGGGCTTCTGCTAAAGCCCTGCATCCCAGCTTTCCACTGAGACTGATCATGCTGCGGCCCCGTTAGGGGTGCAGAGCAAGTGCTCTCACCTGCTGTTAGGGAACTTGGGAAGGCTGCGTGGGAGTGGGGTGGTGGTGGGCGCTGTGCTCACAGACAGGCCAGTGGCCCATTCTTCAACACTAGGTACATTTTTTCTCTAAATTTGTTACTTTCCCACTGCTACCACGGCGCTCTCCTGTCGTTAGTCTCTCAAGAATTCAGTTTATAAACTTGACATTTTACCATCCAGGGAGCCAAAAAAAATCTGCGTCACCAGGTACTTCCTCTTGTAAACTGTACAGATATTAATCCTAGCTGACATTCTGTTTCTCTGATTAATCAGAATTACTTGTAGGGCACTGCTCATGTTGGTTTGCTTTAGTCTGAAAAAATTACTGGGATTATTACATTACATATCCGGTTGTTTAAAACAATACAGAGATCCCCATATCCCTTACATGTTTCATCCAGTGGTAACATTTTGAAAAACTATAGGACTGTATCACAATCAGGATACTGACATTGATAGAATCCACTGAGCTTAAGATTTGCCCAGTTTTACCGCATTCATTCTTCTTGTGTATTTAACCCTACATGATTTTATCATGCTTAGGTCTGTGCAGCCACCACCAGTTAATACACCAAACAGTATCACAGGGAGCCCTCTGCTGCACTTGTATAACCACATCCGCTCTTCCCTGTGCCCCCTGCTCCCATCACAAAAGCACCTCATGAAACCACCCTCCATTCCTAACGTTGTAATTTCAAAATGTTATATAAATGAAACAATATAGCATGTGACCTTTTAGACTGATTTTAAAAAACTCAACAATTTTCTGGAGATTCACCCACATTATATCAACAATCCATTCCTTTTTACTACTGTTATGGCTTGTGTCTAGATACCGCCTCCCAAAGCCTCACGTGGTCATAGGTGGCCGGATCTAGGTGGTGGTGCTTGGATTAATTCATGGTGCAGTGCTAAACTCAAGGGCACTAAGATTAAGGGTGTGAGTGCTACCCACAGTAAGTAGCCTGGATAAAATATAAGGGATAGAGGCTGGGCATGGTGGCATGTCTGTAATACCAGCACTCTGGAGGCTGAGGCAGGAGTACTGCTTGAGTTCCATGACAGCCTGGGCTACAAAGTGAGTTCAAGGACAGCCTGAAAGACATATATATATAAATATTCTATAATATACATATCATACATTACATAATATATCATATATTACATAATATATTATATATTGCATAATATATCATATATCACATATCATACACCATTATATTATTACATGATATATGTAATCATATTACACATTACATATTATGCAATATATGCACATCTTACATGATATATGTAATAATAATATATACATAATATATGATTACATATGTATTACATTACAATACGTATGTATTATATTACAATATTACATAATATATGTATAATAATAATATGATATATCATATATATCACATATTACATAATATATGATATATAATACATTTATATATATATATATATATGAAGAAGAGCTGTGGTTGTCTCTCTGCTTTGCTACCTTCTACCCTCCCTGAACTTTTCCTTTGCAATACCTGTCTGCCTTTCCACTCTGCCCTGCAGCCAGCTGATTATGGACTGAAACCTCTATAAACTGTGAGCTAAACCTTTCCTGCCCTAACTTGTTAGCGTTGGGTATTTTGTCTCAGCAAGGAGAAAAGTAACGAAGACAACTGTTAGGTGGTATTCTATGGTATGGATATACCACTATTTTTTAACCACAACACCCCTGAGGGACATCCAGGCTATTTTCAGTTCAGGGTGGTCATGAGTAAGTGGCCATAAACATTCATATACACGTTTTTGTGTATGTGAATGTAAGTTTTCATTTCTGTGGAATAAATGCCCAAGACTGCAGTTGCTAGGTATAAGGCAATTCTGTATTTAGTTTCATAGGAAATCACCAAGCAGCTTCCAGAGTGATTTATCATCTTACATTCCTACAAAAGCGCATTTCTCAACACCCTTGCCAGCGTTCACTGTTTTTATTTGGGCCATTCCATTGGGTGTGCAGTGACATCTTACTGTGGTCTGTTGTGTACGAGGATAATGATGCTTGTTTACCACCTGTGCAGTCCCCCTCCCCTTAACGATGGGGATGCGTTGAGGAATGCGTTGTGAGGTGATTTGGGCCTGGTGGGAGCATCATCAAGTGCATGTACACAAACCTGCACGGAGCACCTAACTACACCCCTTGGCTTGTGGCGTAGCCTATTGCTTCTGTGGGCTGCACACCTGTACACTCCTTGTGCAGAACACTGTAGGCAACTGCCACACAATGGTATTTGTGTGTTTAAATGTAAGTAAACATAGAAAAGGTATGGTAAAATACATGAGACAAAAAACATTTGTTCGTATGAGCTTTTCATCTTTTTAATTTTGCTAATTTTAAGAACACTTTTTGTAAACAAACAAAGACACCAGCACACACATTAGACTGGATGACACAGGGTCAGGGTAAGCAAGATCCATCCTCCTCTCCACATCCTGTCCCACTAGAAAGTCTTCAGGGCAGCGACACACACAGCTCTCACACCCTGGGATGACAGTGCCTTCCAGAACCCTCCTGGATTCCTGTCTGAGGCTCTTCTTGAAGAGTATCACTTTTCAGATATGCCAGTATGATGTTCTTTGCAGAAAACCCTCCATCATCCATCCAGCCTGTTACTGGCTGAAGCATCATTATGTGGTCTATAACTTTTTTCTTTGGGGAAATGTTATTTATATCTTTTGCCCAATTTCTACCCATTGAATTTTGAGCTTTTTTATTTATTTTTTGAGGCAGAGTTTCCTATGTAGTTCAGGCTGCCTTTGAACTCACAGCAATCTTCCTGCCTCAGCCTCCCAAGTGCTGGGATTACAGGCATACATGACCATGCCTGCCATGAGAATTATTTATATATTCTATATACTAGTCCTTTGTGGCATATATGGTTTGCTAATATTTGCTGTAGCTTCTTTACCTGGGCTTTCACAGAACAGAGGCTTTTATGACATCCAACTTACCAATTTCTTTCTCTTTTGGATTATACTTTTGATGTTAAGTCTAAGAACTCTGTCTGACACTGGATCTCACATTTTTAAAGTCTTTCCTTACGCTGAGTGAAAAAGCCAGATTCAAAGGGACAGCTATTGTACAAGTCCGCCTGTATTAATGAGGTGTCTGGAATGGACAGGTTCACAGAGACGCCAAGTAGAAAGAGGCTGCTAGGAGCGGAGAAAGGGAGCCGCAGCCACTGCCAAGCATACGAGCTCCATTTGGGAAAGGGCTCAGGGACTGGGCGAAGGTGATTACGTGTGGCGTTACGAGTAGACTCAGTTCCTCGCATTATACTCTTCTAATGGCTCAAGTGGTACATTTTTTTTTTATTTTAAAGAATAAAAGAAGGATAACATAATAATAGGGGGGACTTAGCAAATTACAGACAAAATGGTAGGAAATTATCAATGGTTATCGTTTTACATATTATTATCCACAAAATAGTTTCTCAGGAAAACAAATAGACAAATAATAGTGAGTTAGAGACAAAAGAGGTAGGAGATTATCAAGAGTTGTTGTGCTATACTTTGGTATCTTCAAAGTGGCTTCTAAAGAAAATAAATAGAGCTATACATGAGTGACCTATTGAAAAATCATTAACTATTCTCAATGGTTGTTGTAGGAAACACATAATAATAAACATACATTATGAAATAGGATAGGAACAATACAAACTTAACACAGTTATGGATAGATTAGTAGGAAAATATCAATGGCTGCTGTAATACATGGTGGTATCTTCAAAGTGGTTTCTCAGGAAGACAGAGATATGCAAGAAGGATCTTGCATAATAAGTAGTTACAGCCTAAGGGTTGTCAAAAATAGCATATTACCTCCTCACCAGTGACTCCTTTCACTGAGGTATGATGGCTGGAAGGAAGGCCAGGATTGAAAAGAAGGACCGAGAGACTTGCACCTGTGTCTAGCAACAGGCTGTTTTCTTGTTCCTCCATAGTCATGATTACCCAGGACTCCTCGATGGAGATGACGGTCTGGCCAGAGGGAGAAGGCAGACCATGCCCCAAGCCCTCTCATTCCTGTTGGACTAACTGGTAGCATGGGTCTGAGCTCTGGGGCCTCCACCGCAGAGGGCAGACCGATCTCCAGTGGTCTCCTTTGCATCAAGGGCATGGCCCATGGGGCCTCTTAGGGCAGTTCCTCTTGAGGTGGCCTGGCTTTTAACAGTGGTAGCAGATGAATGCAGTTGTCGAGTTCTTCTTGGAGCCCCGGGAATCAGACCTGGGATCTGTTTCTCTTAGTGGTGCAGCAAAAGCAGCTGCTTTTTCTCAGTCTCTTTGTTTTCTCTCCTTGGCCTCCTCCTCATCATGGCTATAGAATACTGAGGAGGCAATTCTTACTAACATCTCAAGTGAGCTATCTGGGTCAAGTGGTACATTTTATGTTAAGTACATTTACCATAATAAAAATTTGTTAACCAGTTGAGTAGATCTGCGGAGGTATAAATTCTTCCTACTTCCTAAAATACATCCTACCCGCAGCTTCACATAGTTCCAACTTTAAAGTGGGCCTTCCATCCACACTTACTTATCTTCTTAAGGATATTATGGTCAACAGATACATTCTTCCCCATTCAAATTATATGCTTTCTCCTACAAATAAGATAACATAAGCAGTGATTCCACTTGCTGTGAGCAGCAGAACTGAACAAAGTCAGAAGTGAGAATACCTGGGTTCCAACTGTGACATCAGTTAAGTCACAAATGTCCACTTTTTCATAAAGTAGCACCATTAAACTCGTGAAAATCCAGTAAGCCCAGAAAGTGCTCTGTGAACTGAGAAATGCTCCTGTTATCTATGCTATTATTTTAGTACTGGGATATGTTATCGGTCTCACTATAGATTTAACCTCATAATAGAATAGTTTTCCTGCAGCTTACAATACAATGTGATCGTCATAGCTTGGGTGTCTCTTGGGGCTGTGCTTACTCATGTCCTGGCGTTAGGTGAGGACAGGTGACCAGGAACATTACACCTCCCGTGTACAGCACATTGGGGAGTTGTGACCATAACCAGAGCGTCTCCCTTCCAAGAACCAGACACCCACGAAGACAGAAGAGTCATCACAGAAGTACTGGGAGTGTGGATTCAGAGCAGAGGCAAACTGCCTTACTTCGGCCCAGGACTAAGCCTCAGTGAATTATTTCAACTTTGCGCTTCGGAGCCACACATATGTAAAAACTGTCAATTTTCTTCAGGTTCAACACACTGCTTGGTGGAAGTTCCGCCTCTTCAGCTTGTGATGGATTTGGGTTCTGTTGGCCACTGCCCCCTGTGGTCCCCCAGTGCACTTTGTTTTAGCATAGTGTCATCATGCAAAATCACAGAAGTGATTGTGATGGTGAGCTTAGTCATCCACTTCAAGTCAACCAGAGAACGCAGATCCTGCCAAGATTCCGCAACCCTAGTTTGGAAGGACCCGGTGAGACTGACCCTAGCCGTCCACCAAGCTCTCAGCACGAGGGCTTGGTAATGCATTTTTATTTTCCTTCCAAATTTCTCACTTCCACTCCTGGCTCGTGCCATAGTCTTTCAAAACGCTTGGTTGGACATCACGGGATCTCCTTAAGGATCAGGACGTCCCCTGCTGACTAGGCCTTAACGCCTTACGCACTTACTGGCGTTTCCCTTACCTCCTCCACAGTGAAGCCCACCTCCTCAGCTCCCCTCTTAGACTGAACCAAACATAACCAGCACCAGGTGGCAGAAACAGGACACGAAGGGCCTCAGCTGAAAGTGGTGGCAACACGGAAAAGGTACAAGTGAACGATGACACTGCTCCCCACAGGACTTGGTGACCGGTTTAACAGTGACAAGAAAGAGGGAGGGAAGCTGCCGCTAAGAGCTGACGGGCTGACAGGGGAGGGCGGACGTACTGACAGAAATGCGTGTTTGAAGAAGGGCCGCCAGCAGGAAGACAGCAAATGTGGGTGAGGACGAGGTGCGAGGAGGTAAGCACCGGAACTGGTGGGGTGACGGCTAATTCTGGTCAGCCTCTCGTCCTTGGGTCACACTGGGATAGAAGACGGGCCTACGCCAGTGGTATAAGAAGCACGCAGTACCACAGGGGCCTTGTTCCTGGGCTCCCGCTCTGACGGGACGGACGGCACACCAGCCGCTCCTCCACACGCGCTTGGCACTACGTGGAGACCGCCAGGCTGCGCTCTCCTAATGAAGCCGCTCTCCTCCATCTTTCCCTGACCATCACTGCAGCCCTGCTCACTGAGGTATGCGCAGCTGGCTCTACTGAACCAGACGTGATCAAGTCTGGCTGAGGCGCCAGCACGTCTCAATGCAGCATGCAGGTGAGAACTGCCTCACCTGCTGATGGCTGGAATGGGGGCTCAAGCAAGAGCCTGTGAGATTTCAGGGCCAAGACATGAGACAACATCTCAGCTGAGGCCACCAGACCAGAAAGAATTACACCTTTCTGGCAGTAGAGGCGCCAGCCTTGCATACATCAAACTATCTGTTGCATTGCTAACTGGAGCGCCTCTGTGCCTGGTACAAAATTGCTGCTTCTCCTTACAGCCATGCCTGCGAAGTTTCTCTTCCCTGGCACTCTGCCAGGATCCCCACCCACCAATAAAAGCCGGGAGCTTTCAGACTGTGGCCCTTTGTTCCACAGAGAACAATGGTCATCCAGAGCTTCTCAGTTGCGGAATATCCCCCCTTGGTCTTCCTTTTGCATCCGTGTGTCACACTGCCAGGTGGGAGACCTGCACCTTCAGCGGGGGGTGGGCTGGCAGCACTACGCAGTTCAGGGAAACGGAACGTTCACGGCTAAGGGGAAGGCAGGCTTTTTATCTAGAAATGAAACCAGGTTGTGAGCGGTGCTGGGTCTTTCGTAAGTGGAGACTAGACTTCACTCATTGGAAAGTGGCTCCATGGTCCAGGCTGGCACACGGGCCCTCTCTCAGATCTGAAGAGCTTCCACACAGACCACATATATACAGAGTGACTGGCAGCTCCCCCAGGAGCTGGGGGAGCTCTAACACTTTTTATGCTCCTTCGGGTTTGTTCTGGACTGCCGGCTATGATGTGACAGGCTGTAGGTTTGCAGGGGGGACAGAGCCTAAATTTCAAGTCCCTGAAATTCTCTGAGCAATTTATCTGTGAGAAAAGAGGCTTGGACTTCTCCAAGATTCCAACTCCGAAACAAACTACTTAGGGAGGGTAGGAAAGTGGGGGTCACAATCCAACTCTCACCACCAGAGGTCACTGTTGCTCAGGAACTAGAAACAGGAAGTCATCCCCGGGTACCTGCAGCAGGTTGGTTCCAGGACACAAGCCCAGATTCTCCAGTCCTTCACATAAAATGTCGCAGTACTCCTACGTAACCTGTGGATGTCCTCCCATATACTATCTGGAGATCACAATGTAAACGCTATGTAAATAATTTTATATTACGTTTAGGGATTGTGGTAAGAAAATCTGTTTATGTTCAGGCAATTAAAAATAATACTTCCGACATGTGGCTGTGGAATCTGCAGACATGGAGGGGCAGCTGTAACTCTTTTCTAAGGACAGTGGGCCCCTGAATGTAGACACACAAAGCCTCTGCTAATTCATACAAGCACTGAAGTCTTTCCTAACCCAGGCACTAATGCAAGGCGCTTGGATGAAAAAGACCATCGTGCGTTCAGAGACACAGCTGGGGCGGGGAGTACGGGCAATCACACGTGATGTCCAAAACATCCAACACTGAGCCAAGAAAACAAACTGAACAATCTACACACCAGCTCCTTCAGGTGGAGCACTGCTCCGTTAGACCTCCTCCTGCCTCAGCCCTGAGCCGGACATCGCGCTGCATCCTGCACCTAGCGGTCAGCGTGCTTTGTGTGGCCACTCTCTAACGCCAGCCTTCCTTCCTCTAGATCCTGAGAGGGCTGCCGTGTCCCTGTACTTAGCACAGCCATCATCTCTCCGCACGCTGTGCCGGCCCTTTACACTGCACTACTGCATTTCACCTGCAACCCCCGGCACTGACATCGTCCCCGTTTTACAGGAAACGCCTACTTGGCTAGGAGTGGCAGGACCGGGAACCCAGGTCTCATTCAGCGACACAGCATCACAGCCCCTTGCGCCGCTGTTAAGGACCTCTGTGACCACGCACCATCCTGTGCGTGCAACCTAGTCCACCACTCCTCTTCCGCTGGCAAACCTGCCCCTTTCCTCTCGACTGGCAGCGCTCACGTCCGCCTTAACACTTCCCTCCACGCTTCTCTTTACCCTCTAGAGGGGCAAGTCCGCAACGAGCATTTACCCAAACAAAATCAATAGCGCACTCACTCATTAGAACAATTTTCTGAACATCAACCAAGAAGGTTAGCATCAAGACTAATCTCTTATTAAAGTTACTGGACTTTTCAATTCTCAACCACCCAAGCAAAACCGAAGTTACTAATTTAGAATGTCCCATGACTCAGGCTTTTCATTGCAGTATTTGCAACCTGCCCCATGAAACTGTGCACTAGGAATTCTATTATCTACACTGTTCTTACCATGTAATGGCTACAGATAAACGTATCTGAATGTGTGAAACCGTAGAGGACTTGTTCCGTAGGTCTTTAATTTCCCTGAGTTTGTACTTCATGTTTCTTAAGTTATTTTGAGGGAATCATTACATCATTTCTGCCAACCAAGGGGTTACTGGGAATCTAAGAAGGCAGAACGTAATCAGATGAGGAACCCTCCAAAGGGGGCAAATTCCTGAAACCTGTTCCTCTAAGCCTTCTTTTATAAGGCAACAGTGAGACTGTCCACAAGCATCTTGTCTACCTAGAGCAAGAAAATAGGTCTTAAAAATAGTATCTTACACTCTTAAAGCACTTTTACAGAGCTACAGTGATCTCAGACAGGACCACGGAAGCTATCTAGCCCAGGCTCCCATTTTGTAGACAGAGAAAGAACAAGAAAGCCCTGGCTTGGTCCAGGTGACACAGGCAACAGCGAGTCAAGGCCATGCCCGAGGTCTTGTGTAATTTTAATCACTATGGTAACTGCTGCCACTCCAGCAGTAATTTCGCACAGGCCAGCATTTAAATCCCTCACACCGCTCGGCACCTACATTACTCAACATTCTTGGGATTTTCCTTTTAAAAAAAGTGCTTTAAACCCTTCTTCAAGGACAATCTCATCTGCTCTGCATGGGCCGGGGGTACCAGCACGGGCTGGCTCTAGGGCCACACGGCATGGTGCACCAGGGTGTCAACTGCCCCGCCAGATCGGTGGCGGCGCTACACCTCCCGGCTAGGCGAGCCGCCGCAGCCGCTCTTGCCTCCATCCCGAGGAGGGGCTGCGCGGTCCCCAGCTCTCGGGGCTCAGGACGCTGGACCGACTCAGCAGGGGGCGGCACGCAGCGAACGCTCAGCCAGCTGTTGGCCTCCGTCTCTGTCTGCGAGGTAGCTTTAACTGCGGTTGCTGCTGAAGAGAAAAAAGGCTTTCTTATTTCTTGTGTCCCAATTTTTGTGCCCCTCTGCCAAATAATTTATTTTTCCAAATTGAAATAAACACAAGACATTTGATGTGTTCACCTACTTTAATAGCATGACACAGACACCATGTTGCCACCAGGGAATGTAAGTTCAGGGTAGAGAAGAGAATTTTACAAGTATTTACAAACGTTCTGTAGTGTATCAAGGTCTGTGTGTAACGTCTGACTAAACCAGTTTGCTATGAAACCACCGATCGCCTCATTTTGGGTAAAGTGTTTAACACTTACAATTCTGACAGAGAAAATAAACGTACTGCACACATTTAGAAAGTGTTTCTTTATCGGTGCATTAGCACTTAAATACTTCTATTTCAAGATGACATTTAAAAATTATTCTAATACAACAGCAGCAAAAATATAATTCTATAATTATAAAAGAGCTAAACTGTAATTCATAGGTAAGCTATTCTTGTGTTTACAAATGTGATTCCGAAATAAATACTACTTCTACGCAGCGCTGACATAGGTTTTCCAGGTTTGAGCACACAAACACACACATTGCTGTGGGAAGGTTTGTAAGTCGTATCTCGTGTGTGTTTTGAAAGAGTTCTTCAAGAGCCAGCCAACCCTAAACACTGAAGTCCTCACACCGGTCCAGAAGGCAGATAAATAAAAGCTGAGATAGCTGAGGCCAACAGGATTCCTACCCAACACGCAAGGCATGCAGTATTTGGCAGCAGAGCTGCAGTACTTCAGGGCTGGCCAGCGGTAGAAAGAATTTGGTCATGAGGATTTAGGGAAGGTGGACTTTTTAACACTATCAAGTGCATGCAGGTGACCTGTTTCTTTCATGTTGACCCCAAATGACACAGTTAGTGAACCAGTCAACACTAACTTGGTCATCAAGTCTTTGAGGAAAAAACATTATTCAAGATACTATAATATAGTTTGAACCAACTCAGATGATTTATTTTTGACACAAATATGTAACCTCAACATGAAATGTCTAACTAAAACAAGCCCTTCCAAAAAGATCAAGACAGCATCTCTTCTTCTAAGGTTTAGGCTTTGCCCAGAACTCCCGATACATGGAATAGCCCATACCTAAAGAGAAAAAAAAAAACGCTAGTTAAGCATTGCACTATTTCCTTCAACATCCAGAAAAACAGTTGACAGAATAGCTCATAGCATCACCTAAAACTAGCCAGCACAGACTATTAATGGGGGGAACCTAAGAAGGATTGCATTTCTTGTGTTCTTGAACAACTTAAATTTTTTTTTTGTCTTTTTGAGACAGGGTTGTTATGCAGTTCAGGCTGGCCTTGAGCTCACTGTGTAGCCCAGGCCGGTCTCCAACTCGCAGTGATCCTCCTGCCTCAGCCTCCCGAGTGCTGGGATTACAGGCGTGCACCACCACGCCCGGCAAGTTTCTGAAACTCTTTTTATATATAATTTCTACAGTTACTCAAGGCAAGTATGACTCGTTCACAATGTTGGTGTTTGTTTTAAAGAACAATGAATACCTGGCATCTTTAAAGGAGCCAATCTTTTTTACAGTATCAGATAAATAAATGATAATGACCAAAACAGATGTTAGTATCCACACCTAAAAACAAAATCTCTTCTACCTTCAAAAACTCAGCAAAATAGCAATCACACGTCTTTCTCAGAAAACTGATGTTACTACCAACCTTGTCCACACGGATACACTCTCAATGACAACCTCCCTCCCTTCCTCTCTCTCTCTCTCTCTATATATATATATACATATATATCTTTCTCTATATAGATATCTATCTATATATCTGAATATATATAACAGTAAAACTACTTTAATATTTTTGCATGAAAATAAGTGGTATCTTTAAATAGCTTCAATGTTAACTAAAACCATCTACTTTGTCCTGTCTATAAGGAACTGTATTGGCCACAAATTTGAAAATTTCCCTAGGAACCTACCAAGGGTCATTGCTCCCACAACGAAGCCTTGGGCTGCTACACGCATGTGGATCAGGTGCACGGACATTTTAGTGTTTCCCCTGCTCTTCAATTTGTATAATCCATATGCAACAATTGCTGCAAAGCCTGCTATTCCTGGAAAACAGTCACAAGGGTGTTAATGTACTGGGGAGAGGAAACCAAGCTGATTTCACTATCAGTCAATTTACTTTCCATTATTTTTATAAGAAGGCATACAGGACCATTAATTAATGAACTTACACAGCTTTTAATTTCTCCCCCTCAGAAACAAGATCTATAACTCACAAAACAGTAGCAAACTCAGAGAGTCAGGATTACCTTTTAAAATGTAGGTTTGTATGCCTGTAACGCCAGCACTCTGGGAGGCTGAGGCAGGAGGACATCAAGTTCCAGGTTAGCCTGGGAAACTCAATGACCTAGCCAGACCCTGTCTCAAAAAACAAAACAACAAACAAACAAAAACAGTGTCTGTGTGTTTATGGACCCAGTAGATAAGTCCCTTTAAAAGAGCAGGAAACTATGCTAATTAATGACCATTACAACACAGCGAGTGTGGTATCTTCAGTTATGGAAGAATTTGTAACTCTCCCTCTCTGTTCTGCCTCTCTCCCTGAAGGTAATCAGATAATGCAAAAGAGAACCCTGCACATTACATCACTGATACAGAGTTATGATTTCTATGCAGGGCCAAGGCCCATCCATTGTGACGGCAAAAACATTCACAACCACTGTGTATGTTTTCAGAGGACACCACTCATGTCTTCATACAAACACCTTGAGGAAATGAGCCAGTCGACGCAAGAGTGAGTCAAAGCAGCATAAGAAATAAAGGCATTAGCTGGGCATAGTGGCACAAGCCTGTAATTCCAGCATTTGGAGGCTGAGGCAGAAGGACTACAGTTTGAGCCCAGCCTTGGAACCCCGTCAAAAAAAAAAGAAAGAAAAGATAAAAAAAAAAAAGCAAGGGGGAAAAGTAAAAGGAAAGGAAAGGTAAGGAAAGGAAAAATACAAATATATGAGATATAATGGTGAGCTAGTAAAATCTACACTAGTTCCTTTGAAATGAGGGTAATATAGAAAAAAATCATGATTAAAATTAATCTGGAACTACAGTTATGATGTTACAGCAAAAATGTGAATGCTAAAAGTCTTGAATTAGGTATCTGGCATGGTGGCACACACCTGTAATGCCAGCACTCGGGAGGCTGAGGCAAGAGGATCGTTGGGAGTTCAAGACCAGCCAGGGCCACAAAGTGAGCTCAAGGCCAGCCTGAACTGCACAGCGAGACCCTTCCTCAAAAAGACCCCCCCCCAAAAAAAGTCTTGAATTAGGAAATAAATGTGTTCATCTTAATACTAGAAATAAATTTT
>NW_004955420.1:28025041-28047314 GCF_000276665.1 Chinchilla lanigera | reverse complement strand
AAGAAAGTAAAAAGAATGTTTTTTCGCTTTTCTAAAATAATCACTAGCAATATTGGAAGAGAACTTCCAAACTGTTACAAGAAAAAAAAAAAAAAAAGCAAATGAAACAACAAGTATAACGACAGAAAACTTAAAGTAAATAGTAGAAAGGGCTGGGGATTTAGCTCAGCGGCACAGCACCTGCCCAGCAAGCGTGGGGATCGTGAGTTCAATTCCCCGTATTGGGAAAAAAAAAAAAAGACTAAAATGTACATAGTAGAAATAAAACTGAGAGAACTTATTATGGTAAAGATGAATGTAGGTTCACTTCCTTTACTGGATTAAAACAAAACAAAAAAGCCTGGACATATAGTTTATACAGGAGACAGAAGTGGGACATTGAAGAGTTAAAAAGTCTTAAACTTTTGAATACTCTAGCCAATACAGCAGTAGCATACATGAAGCAAAAAATGGTTAGCAACACAGGGACATTAAAGATAAAACAGGAAAAAGCGAACATGTCTCTCTTTTAGAAAACTAGAGCTGAATGATACCATTATATAAACTTAAAGGTAATGTTTTAAAATAAATAATATTTAGTATTTTAATTTAAAAGAGATCACAACTTTCAAATAAAAGAACTGACAAAACACAGTCAAATACTAAGACACAAATTTTGAATTCTGTATTTTTAAGACTGAATCCATAAAAGCCAAAACCAAGCAATCAAAATATAAACAAGTCACACGCACACACTGCTAACCACTGGAAGGTCAAGCACTTCTCACTGGGTTTGGGGTTAAAGCAGAACATGTGCAACTCGGGAACTCACAGAATTCCCTAGCGACCCAAGGGACAACAGCAGTGGCTCTCGGAATAAACCACCGCCAAATCTCTAAGAAGCCAAGTCACAGCAGAGAGGATGAGCACAGCGTGAACCGTGAGGAATGAGAGCAGAGCTGGAGGGGACGGCAAAGCTTCGAGTGCGGTGCGCCCACCACCCTCCCGCCAAGCTCCTGTCCTTCAGTGTAACTCTGTAGTCTTACTTCTTTAGGTCCCAGGCCTCCCTAGGCGATTTCTGAGGTAGTCAGGACAGCAACTTCTTCTCTTGACTGGTTCTCGTTGTTTTTCTACAGCTTTTTCACGTCTTGCACGTGTTCAGGACGCCAAACAGCAGCAGCAGCAGCGCTCACACGTATCCCTGGCTCATTCCTGGCTTTAAAGGAACCTTTCCAGTGTTTCCACACTACGTGTAACTGCTATCTGCTTTGGTTTCTAGGGTAAACTCTACTCTAATGCGCTGATATTTCCATCTCTGGAGATGAGCGTGGTTTGTTTTTTTTTAAATACGTGTCACAGGTCTTCGTGGACACGGTGTGCCTATGTGACTGTCCCCAGTAAAACCTGCACACGGGCAGTGGACACCCCAGGGTGGAAGTGCTTCTGCCACACCCTGTGAGTCCACTGGGAGGGCACACGTGGAAGCGGGGCTTCGTTTCTCCTGGACTGCATGGCACGCCCTAGTGACGTTCACCTGCATGCTTTTGCTCTAATAAACCATAAGCACGACTGCGACCTGAGTCTGAGACTGTGACCTGAGGTTGTCTTGCAATCCCCGAAGACATCATTCACTGAAAACAACACGATGGGGTACCAGAATGTCCAAATATCCACGTTTTCATGACGGGATTTATATCACGCCAATCGCAGCATATTTCAACAACAAAACGTGAAAGTAAGTTCGGGGTACGCTCACTGAACAAGTGCACCTCGTTTTCACTGTTCCAAACTCACAGCACACTCATTCCTAGAAAGTGAGGCCAACATACCAACGGGGACAAACGGCGCCTCCTTAGCTTTCCGGAGAAGCTTAGATCCTTGACCCTCATCATACGAAGACAGAGAAACATCTGTGTTGCTTGACATAGTGACTGCTTGAAGAATCCTCCTGAAAGAGAATTTCTACGAGGTTCAGTAACTGGAGCCACCTGGCACATTATTAAAATACCTGAATGAACTCAAAACATTCCAAGTTTCCACGGAAAACCTGGTATGTGTTATCCATAAACTTCAAAAAATATCTCTTGAAATTAACTATTTTTAATCTACAGCCACCTTTAGAGTTACATACAATCCCTTTTCAAGTTGTTAAAGAGAGTACAATTTTTTTAAAAAATTGAACTTCTATCAGTCACAACAAGTTACTAATTTTCAGGCTACCTTCATCTCTCATCAACTCCAGTTACTCAAACCACAGCAGTAATCCCACTGCCTCTCCAGTGTCATGCTGGGAATCCTACTGACTACTTTTCAAGTATTTTTTTTTTCCTGATACCGCGAATCAAACTCAGGACCTTGCGCTTGCCAGGCAGGTGCTTGTGCTGCTGAGCTATATCCCCGGTCCCCTGCTAACTACTTTTAAGTGTAGCTAAGTGCAAACTTCATTGCTCCCACCTGCTCATTCAGTAACTCCAACGTGCTACCTGGCTTCAGTTCTCATCTCTGAACAGTCTGCACTAATCTCTAGTATTGAGACGCTTGTCTTTTGGGATAAGAGCACAGTAATTCTGAAGAGCCAAAATGTTTGCCACGTTTATTATTTATTCCTTTTAGAGACAAAGACATATTTGAGATGATGTTGCTAGACATGGCCCCTTTTAAATAGGTTCAACTGAATAAACCACATTGCCTTTGAGGTTATCAAACATCAATGCAGCAAAAAACGGAACTGCCTTGGGCCCTTCTTCATGAGCAAGTGTCTTCGGAACCTCAGATCTGCCTTCTTTTACGTATCTTCCTCACATTCCCCAGGCTTCCTCCTTAAAATTCTCTGCCCTCTTTTTATAATTCTAGTTCTTTAAATGGTACCCAAAAAGGCACCATTATATGAACAAGACAGTTATATGAACAAAGGGGCAGGTAAAAAATTTCATCTCCATTGTCAGAAGGAGCAAAGGCTGCTCTGTCCCTTTTGGGCATCTTCTCTCATTCAGGAAGGTGGGCATTCACCACGACAAGGCAGTAACAAGTTCAATTCACCTTTGTCACAGTAACTGTGTACTCACTTCCACCACACACAGTTTTGAAGTGCCAGTGAACTTTACTCATGGGTAAGATAAGGGAGTCCAACACGTAGGCAAGGCACAGATGTCGGATTCGTGTCCATTACAATAAACTCAAAGTCAACTGCCGAGCCCATCACCTACAGAGGGCCTTCATTCTGGATATTCCATGTGCATCACACGCCTCTCACTAAGGGAGGCCCTCCTTCAATAGCCTGCTGTGGGGAGGGGTAAGTGGCAGTGAACACTGTAAAAGAAAATGCAGTTCAGCTGGGCGTGGTGGCGCACTCAGGAGGCTGAGGCAGGAGGATCACTGCGAGTTCCAGACCAGCCTGGGCTACAAAGTGAGCTCAAGGCCAGCCTGAACTCAAAAAAAGACAAAAAAAAAAAAAGCAGCTTTAGGACTGGTGGCAGCACACTTAGTTGGAACGTATCTCCCCACCTCCCCACCACTGAAGAGTCAACGCTGGCATCCAACAGAGGCGGAAACCTTAGCTAGAGAAGAGAAAATTCAGAGTAGAACTAGATCTTCTCCTTTTCGTATTCCACTGCTTCCTAACTGACTAAACTCTTACTCAACTTTTATTATGCACAAGGTTCAACAAGCTCAAGGTTCAGGATGCTCATCACCTTTGAAAAACTAAAACATAAACACAAAAGCACTTACTGATCCAAAAACTAGAGACTGCTGCAAAGGAGACGACAGAGTGATGACCAACGTGACAGACACAATGAGGGCTGACTTCAGAAGGGGTGGCATCTTTAGCTAAAGGTCTGAGAAGTTTCAGAGAGAAAGGTTTGAGATTTGACCTCCAGAAACTGCATAAACAGATGAAATGGAGGGCCTGGACACCCGTTTTAGGCAGACGTGTTTACCAGCTGCCTCCATCTGCACAATAAGCTCCTCAGATGTAACCGTGTGGGGTACACATCCTTCTCCTCCCCACCCCCACCGTCACTGCACTGCACTCCGCTGAGATGCTCTCTCGGCTTCCGGGCCTCTGCCTAAGCCAACTGCGCTTCCCACAGTTTTCCTGCGTTTCCCCCCCTCCCATCTCCAGGAACTTTCCGGGCCAAATCCTACTTTTTCAGGCTTGCATCTTACTCAGCCTCTAAAGTTTTCTTTGATTCCCTAGGATTACAGTAGCGTTTGGGCTATGCAATCTCACAGAAGACAGCACTGTCTTTTAGCGCCCCTCAGAGCTATTTGTTTAACTGTTTCTTTTGCTGGAATCCTGGAAGTCAGGGCCCATTCTTGCTCTGTTTGTATTCATCTCCATGACGGGCAATGCCCTGTATGCAACAAGTACCACGAAATGTTTGTTGAATACACTTAAAGTTATGTTTCTCAACAGTAAGATCATTCTAAAGTGATTTATTTCAAAGTAGTGAAAAGAAGTTGTGTATTTGTAGAGTTTATTCAGTCAGTTAAGAAGCCAGACTCCACATACCCAAGATTTGTTACCAGTTTTACATTACATCTGTGAAAAAAGAAATGATCACCTGAGTAAGCCTTGGTTCCTAGCAACCACAAGACAGAAAATGGTCACCGACCACGATGCTCTCTAAAACTAAAAACTTGTAGGTTCCCCTACTCTGCCTTAATTACTCCTAACTCAGAAGAGAATCACCTGACGATTGTCTTTAAAAGTAAGAAAATCGACAGTTTTCCCTCTGATGATTTCAAATGTGCATGAATGTCCAGCAGGTCCACAGAGCAAAAGCTTTTTCCCACTTTTAGGAGGGTGGGAGATGACTACGGTGTCTCTTAACTCCACACAGAACAGAAGAGGATCTGTTATTCTCCATTCCTCGCTGGTGGCACAGACAATGCAGCTCTGCAGCTACGACACTTGACCCGGTTTTCTGCAGCTCAGAGTCTGGGCGCGGGGAACTTGCGATCATAATTCGCTTTAAAGGACCCAGAACGCATCATGTGCACATTTCTGGTTAAAATTAGTAAAGATGAGTATTAAAACATCCAACATATAGCACAGTTGTTAGAAATTCAAAGTTCAAATTATGGCTCTATCTATCATCTTACAAATTATGTAATTCTGATGTAGTATATATCTGAAATAGGTTTTAAATATAAAATTTTCGTTACTGCCTCAATTACCACCTAGAAGTTTCCCAAGTATTCAGGAGTTACAGCCATTTAAATTCAAAGTGTTATTCTTTTAAAGATTTAAGGTCAATAACCTCAACTGAGGTAATCTGGGAGTAAACAAATGAACCAGATGATTATTGATGTCTTTACTTTACAAGCAGGGAAAAAGTTCTAAAGGGTTACATGAATTGCTCGACACCAGGAATAGATCTCTGGCAGAGAAGGATTAGAACCCAGCTCTCCTGATACACAGTCCAGGGTTCTTTAATTGACATATTAGTAAATCGTCAAGCTGATGATGCTTGTACAAATTCAATCTGGAAACATAGAAATCCATTCCTGAGTAAGACTCACAATACTGTCTGTGATTTGTAAAGAATGCACAAGTCATGGTTAAAGTTAAATGCAATCTTCTTCCCTTAGTGATTTAACTCATCTAACAATTTCAATTATCATTTGAAGTATTTTCACTAGATTTTGCTTTATTATTTCATCCACCCCGATTGAACCATCTCTCTCAGAAAGCCAGTCAGATGCAAAACACGGCACGGATAACCAGACATTCAATGCCAGTTTGTAGAAAATGAATTATTCTTAGTTAAGACACCACTGAAGCTGGGTGTGGTGGTGCATACCTGTAATCCCAGCACTCAGGAGGCTGAGGCAGGAGGATCACCAGGAGTTCGAGCCAGCCTGGGCAAAACAGTGAGTTCAGGAGCAGCCCGAACTACATAGCAAGACCCTGTCTCAAAAATAAAACGTGGGCTGGGGACGTAGCTCAGCAGCATAAGCGCTTGCCTGGCAAACCTTAAGTCATGAGTTCGATTCCCGTAACAAACAAACAAACAAACAAAACACCCAAAAACTAAAACAAAAACAAAAACCCCTGCACACACCACTGAAGACCTTTCCAAGTACAAGGGAACCTAGAAGAGGTAAAAAGGAAACCGATCTGACCAGCATGCGATGATGTCATAATCTGAAGGCTCCTCTGGGCCTGACGTTTTGGCCGCAGGAGTCTATTGTAAGACTCGGTTTCAAAGTGCTTCTGCATCAGTCACCTGTCGGCTTGTTGAAGACGGCTGCCAGGCCTCGGCCCGGAGATTCAGCTTCAGACCCGGGGCAGGACCCCAGGAATCCACGGCAAGGAGCCCCTTCCACGCGGCACGGGGCACGGAGCAGCCCGGGGACCCCGGTGCACGGGACGCGCTCGCCTCTCATCCGCCGCGAGGAACCGCTCCGATCCGTGAGAACCCTACCGCGGAGCACCTCGGACTTCCGGAAGCGGGCTCCGTTCGGGGACGCCCCAGAGGGCCGGGCGGCTGCCCCAGCAGGGCCGGCGCGGGCGAACACCGCGCGGGGCTCCCGTCTTCACCGCCGGCCGGCGTGCCGGGCGGGAGAAACTTCGCCCCGTCCACAGGCAGGCCGGGCCGGGGGCGGCGACCGCCTCCCCTCCGCGGTGACCTTGGCGGACGCGGCGCCCGTCTCCGCGCAGCCGCTCTGCGGACGGCCCCGAGCCCCGACGTCCGCCCGCGCCCCGCGTCCTCCCGCTCCCCACGACCCGGCCACCCCGCCGGGCCCGGCTTCTCCCGACCTTCGCTCCCGCGGACCTGGAGCCCGAACCCGCCCCTCGAGCGACGCCCCCGCCTCCAGGCACCGCCCCGCCCGGATCCCACAGACGCGGGGCCCTCCGCGCCGCGGCCCGCGCCAGGGTCACCACGTCGCCCGCGCTCACTCACCTAGAGCCTCACCACCCCTCCAGCTCCGCCGGCTCCGAGCTCCGCCGGCTCCCCACGTCCGCCGGTCTGCTCCCCGTCCCGCCCACATCCCGCACCAGCCAATCAGAAGCCAGCGGCCGGCACGTGAGGGCCCGCCCGGGCGCGCGGTGCGTGCGTGTGCATGTGCGCGCTGGGTGGGGCGGCCCGGAGCGGGCCTCGGATTGGCTGGGCGCGCGGGTTGGGCGGGGCTCTGCGTCCCGGCTCTCTGCATGGGTCGTGTCGGACGTGGGAACAGGGCGGGTGGGGGTTGTCTCGGGTCACTTGAGGTGGGCCCGGGTCCCTGGGTCCCTGGGAACTCGGGGTGCCCTCGCTGTTTTACCCCTTAGGCGGCGGGCCTGGGGGCGAGGGGTCCTCGGAGGCTGGGGGCCGGGCGGGGGGCGCGCGCGCTATCCCACGCCTGCGCACTGTCGCGTCTGCGTTAGCCGGCGAGGCGCCCCGCGGCGGGGCCGGGGGTCCCGGGTCAGCCCCTCGCCTGCGCGCGGCTCCTGGGGCGCGCCCCGGACTGTCACGGGGTAGCTGTCGGGTGTACTGCGGGGAGCCTGTGCCTAACGTGGATCTCAGCGTAACAGAACGAGGCCGCCTGCCGAGCGCTGTGGCCGGCGGGTGGGGGCTAAGTGCCACGGACCCAGGATTTTGAAAAACAACCGAGTTAAAAGGCGTATGGGTGCATTTTCATGCTACGCGCGATAAATGCGAAACTCCGCGTCTCGTGAGGTAGCTTCCATCCCTTGAAGTCACACACTTGTCTCCTCGGATGCTGGCTTTGTGCTCAGTGGGAACTCAAGAGCGATAAATGAAGAAACGTGACTTGCAATAACTGGAGGATCATCAGGAACTCCTTCAGGCTTATTAAAAATTCAAGAGCCCACGGGGCGTGGTGGCGCACGCCTGTAATCCCAGCACTCGGGAGGCTGAGGCAGGAGGATCCTTGTGAGTTCGAGACCAGCCTGGGCTACAAAGTGAGCTCAAGGCCGGCCTGAACTGCACAGCAAGACCCTGTCTCAAAAAGAAAAAAAATTCAAGAGCCTGGCTGGGCAACTTGAAGCTGAACCAGAAGCCACACAGCCTTTGATGCTGGGGATACAAAGTCTACTAGCAGCGGTGACCCAGGCGTGTTCCTTGCTGAAGGGGACGCTTGCACCCCTCGCAGTGCGGCCACGCGGACCCGTGTGGAAGTCAGGCTGGCAGCACACTCACCCTCGCTTTGGGCTTCTCACAGCGTGACTTTTTCACTTACAACAAAGGAAAGAGTAGTGGTGGTTAGTGAGGAGGTACTTGTGAAGCGTGAGCCCGGTGCCTGGCAGCGAAAGTGTTGGCGAGGGTGCAGAAAGGCAGACTTCGCCTGCAAGGGGCTTGTGCAGTGAGTGTGGACAGATTGAGCCCTCTGCTTTTAGACATGATGATGCTAAGAAAGCACCCGGGCACGGTGGTGTGCATCAGTCATCCCGGCACTCAGGAGGCTGAGGCAGGACACAAGTTCAGGCCAGCCTGGGCCACATACAGAGACCTTGTCTCAAAGAATAAAAGAAAAAAAAGACATATCGCTGTTAAGTAGCAGAGACCCAGGATTGTAAAGTAGGGATTTTGTTTCTTTTTTTTTTTTTTCTGATACCAGGAATCTAACTCGCGACCTTGCGTGAGGCAGGCGCTGTGCGGCTGAGCTAAATCCCCAGCCTCGGAATTTTGTTTCTACTCCCTAATTGGGAGGCAGGCTGTACCAACAGGTAATTTGTAGGGCATAGAAACATACTGAGCTCATGACTCAGTATTACACATCCGCACAGACACTATGACTGCATGGAGGATATGCCCCTCTCAGAATCTTTCTCTTGAGGGCACTGTGAGATACTAAACAAAGTTGCCGTTGGTCTGATCCAACTGAAGTGACTTGAATTTTGGAGACGAAAGGCTTCTCTTTTGAGAAAAGTGTAACCATCCTGTTGGTTTGGGTTGTGGGGGAAAGGGTGAACAGAGGCAGGAAAGAATATCACAGGAAATTAGACAACAGTAATGACAGGTATTTCTTCAATTCTAAAATAATGTCTTGTTTAAAAAACATTTTGTACTGGGACTGGTTACAAAGTCAGTGCAGCTTTCCTACAGGTCTTCATATCTGAAATCAAGTTGAAACAAAGCTGCTTTCTGCTGAAATTATTTAAAAAGACTTGTTTTGCAGAGGCACACGCCTGTAATCCCAGCACTCAGGGGAGGATGAGGCAGAAGGATCACCAAGAGTTCAGTGCCACCCGGAGCTACACAGCAAGACAAACCAGCTTCACATTGTTCTGACATAGGGCCGACACATCGTTTTCCTTTCCCTTCTCCGGGGGTTGTGTAGTGCGTCACAGCCCCTGGCTGGCTGGGTATGTCACAATGGGGCTGCATTTTGTGGCAGCCCCCTGATGAAACTAGGGATGGGTACAGTTTCCCCAGGAAGTCACATTTTCAAAACATTGCTCTATGAGTGAGCTAAAGTGTAAATGTTTAGAAATGGTTTAAAACAGCACATTCTAAATTTTGTCTAAAGATTTAGACTGTGTTATTAGAGGGACTTGAGCGATCACCTAGTCCGTTTTCCTTTTAGAGTGAGGATTTTGAGAATTTGGATAGGTTAGCTGGCATACTTCTGGCAGGTTCTGAATACCGAGCCCTCTGAGAACCCTTTCCAGGTCACGGGATCAGACCCCTCAGTATTGCACTGCAGCTTAAAACTAGAAACCTTTAATAAGAGTGGTAGGTGCTTCTCAGCCTTCTTTTGATTCAAATCCTAGTTGTGGTGAAGTGATTGATAGACAGTTACATAATGTAAACAACACTGTTTTGTTGAATTTGATCGCAGTAAAGCCCTGTAATTATTTTACTTAGCATCCGGGCCATTGGAACAAAATGTGAACAATGAAAGCAAGACTATTTGAGGGGAAAACTTGTCCAATGAGCTATAGTTTAGCCTTGGTTTTAGTTTTGTTATGACCTGTACTAAACAAGTCTGTTAGGTGGGTAATATTATCAAATGATTTGCTCTGCCTCATCTATTCTAGAAATAAGAATTAAAGAATTTTTAACACTAATACAATATGCTGTTATTCTTTTCTGCACTACTGAAATACTTCACTGTTTAAAAACTCATAACTAGGGGCTGGGGATTTAGCTCAGCGGCACAGCGCTTGCCTGGCAGGCGCAAGGTTGTGAGTTCAATTCCTGGTACCGGAAGAAAAACCAAAAACAAAACAAAACAAAGCAAGAACAACTAACTACCATGTTAAATCAACTCATCTGTGGTTTGCAGGAGGAAAGGCAGCTGTAGGTGTCTGCCAGACTTGGCCCTCGTGGGAGAACCTCCCTGACTCTGCTGCGTGTACCTGTCAGATATGGTTGCACCTACCATGAGGGAGAGACTTCTAAACTCAGACTTTGTTTAGGTCAAGGCCCACCTTAAAAGTACATTGGCCTTTCTTGACAGCCTTCTTTTAAAATTCTGTATCTGTGTTTTAAACAAATGTTAAACCTTTTGAGAGATTGGTAACATCCACAGGGTTTTCCCCACCAGCTGTGAGTCATGGCAAGTGGTTGTTGAATGTGTGCATTATGTCAGCTACCTAAGCTGGACTCAAGTTAAGGACTCGGTCCCTGCCCAGAAGTAATGTATAGTCGGAGTAGGAGACAGAATGGGCCTAGAAGGGACTTTAAGAGCGGTTTCGAAGGCTTTGTAGGGTTGGAGGGTGAGTAGGCCCCGAAAGGTGATAGAGAACAAATCAACTGGGAGGGTGTTGCAGAAAGGAGACAGCAGGCAGAAGAATGGAGGTGGGCTGTGGGGTTGTAGCTCAGTCATGGAGGACAGCGAGTGGGAAAAGAAAACGTTGTGACTGAGTCAGAATAATGGGAAACAGGCCTGGGTCGCAGCGGGGAGGCCCTCAGTGCTAATTAAAGAACCTGGACAGTATCCTATTGGATGTCCCTGGAAGGGTCGGAGCGGATGTTGACAAGAGCAGAGTGCCTTTGAGGCTCCCGTGGCGGAGTGGAGTGGAGTGGGACTGTCAGCCTGATCTAGGCCAGTCCCCTGTCCTGGGAGATGCAGGCCACAGACTGTGGGGTTTGCTTTGCTGCTTGCTAGGTGATACTGAACAAGTTATTGAGACTCTGTGACTCAGATTCTTCATTTGTACAGTAGTTAAACCTACTTGACAGAAGGCTTGGGAGTGTGAAGTGGCATAAAATATCCTGGCAGGCAGCAAGTGCTGTGTGCATTAATCATGATCTTCTGTGCTTTGCTTGAGGTCCTAGTTAGCTAATGTGCAGATGCAATTGATGATTTCATTTGTGTGTGTGCTTTGTATTTTAAAATGTATTTGTTTACTGGGGATTTGCATAAAAATCATAACTAGCATGTTCACAAATAGCACGCTATACTTTAGCAGAGAAAAAGCAGAGTTTACCTTTGTGTGTGTGTGTGCATGTGTGTGTATGTGTGTGTGTGCATGTGCAAGTATGTGTGTGGTACCGTGGTACTAGGGATTGCACCCAGGGCCTTGTGCACACTCAGCAAGTGCTTTTCCCCTGAGCTATTCCCCAGCCCTAGAGTTTATCCATTTAGTTTCCATAATTTCATATGTTTATGTCACTGCTTTTAATCAAGCATGTAAAAAATTTTTCCATTAGTGACCAAAGCGACCGTGGGATTTATGTGTTTATGCAGCAGTGAGCAAAAATACCCCTCAACATGTTAGTCTGGATCCGACTGTTCCACCGAGGCACTTAGTATGATTTGTTGCTGTTGCTCTGGGCAATAGAGGACTTCACAAGTACCGGTGAGAAAAAGGGTGGGCTGGAGAGGGGACTGACGTGGGCGCCGGGGTGACCCCCGTGCCTGGGTCCAGCAGACGCGGCTCTGCACACCAGCTGACAGCCTCATGGGCGTCACAGCTTTGCAAAGTCACTTAGCTTTTTGGAACCTCCAACTTCCTATCAACAAAATTGGGATATTAATAGGTAAGGACCTCACAGGATCGAGTGGGTAATTAAACGACCCTATACGAGACTCCAGGAACAGTGCTTAGGATGTGACAGATATTCAGGACACACTAGTTCCCCTCTCCAAAGCAGAACCTTGCTCTTGCTGCCCTGTTTCTAAGCTGTAGCCAGCAGTACAGCCTCAGGAAAACCATTACCTTTCTTCTTTAGACCTTCTAGTGTCCCAACCTCTGCTGTCTTCCACTGGCCTATCTTCCAATCCTAGATCATTGCTAATTAAGTGCATTGGGAAATTCCGTCCACCTGCTCCCACCCCCGCCCCTCCTGTGCACTGACCTGCCGCTGCAGCGGGTGCTGCTTCTGGTCCTGAGCGACCTCCTCCCTCTGAGCACCGGTCAGATGCCGCACTGTGGATTGTGTCATTTCTTGCCACCTGAATGATCAGCTTTTTGCTCTCATCTATAATTTTGCTCTCATCTCAATATAGGCTTCCCACACGGTTCCACTGAAAAAATTCCCTTCCTAGATTCTGTAGCTTTTGTGCTATTTTCTTTTACCCCAGAAATGGAGGGGAAAATGTACATCTTATCTCCACCTCCCGCCCTACCTGGCCAGCCCACCGACTTCCCTTCCTGTCACACCACTGAACAATGGTGCGGGAGGGTACTCTGAACCCGTGTTACTTCCTCAGCTAGACCCCCATCCTCCACTGAGGTCTTCTCATTCTGCTCCCGGCTGCCTATCTTACTGTCTCTGAATTCTCCTCCTCCAACTCTTTGTTGTTTTTTTTTTTTTTGTCTTTTTGAGGCAGGGTCTCGCTATGCAGTTCAGGCTGGCCTTGAGCTCACTTTGTAGCCCAGGCTGGGCTGCAACTCACAACCATCCTCCTGCCTCAGCCTCCCTCCCGAGTGCTGGAATTACAGGTGTAAGCCACCACACCCGGCTCCAACTCTTAAATATAGGCGTGTTCCAAGATTCTGTGCTCATGCTCTTTCCTGCTTGCTTTCTTTTTTTTGTACGGGGAATCAAACTCAGGACCTTGTGCTTGCCAGGTGGGCGCTTACGCCACTGAACTACATCGCCAGCCCTTTCCTGCTTGCTTTCTGCTCTTCTCTTGGAGTCAACCCCTGCGCCTTTGTGACTTTTTGCTCTCATCTGCACGCCCGTGTTCTCTTCTCTCTGTGCTGTTCTTCTAGCCTGCGTCCCAGAACCTGATCCAGCTCTGTGGGTCATCTCCGCCTTGGTGTTCCACTGACTCTGCGCCCATAATTCACGGCGTTAATCATCCCTGCCCTCGCCTTCCTGGCTTGGCACACCCCTCTGCCCAAATCCGGCGCTCCCTCCAGAACTCCCTGGCCTGGCTGGAGGATCAGCTATCCATCCCATTGCACACGTGAAACCTGGGTGTCACCTCCTTTCCCTACATCTGAGCAGCGCTGAAAGGGAGCAGTGGCCCTGCAGGGCCTAGGGCAGCTCTGCGGCCACGAGGAGACGCCTGTGATCTCAGCACTGTGCTCAGGCAGGCTGGCCAGACCACACTCTGTGGAGGGCTGAGGCTGAGAGGTCTTCTGCCCGGAGGCGCGCAAAGGCCCGAGGCCCTGGGAAGGAGGGATGTTTGCCTCGTGTAGGTGTCAGCACTGGGGGACTGAGCAAAAAGCTCTAAGCTTGTCCCGAAAAGTGGGTCCCAGGTGCACTGCAGTTTCTCAAACTCCTTCTGTTCTTTCTTTGTGTGGGGATGGCGAACCCCGAACTTTCCTGACCAAGAGGAAGCTCTCCTTCTTGTACTTGTCTCGGGGACATTTAGATGTGGGATTAACTGCACAGCCGCATCTTCTTGAAATCTACATATGGTTTTATTTCACGTATTTTGCCACTAAATAATGTTTTTCAGTAGATGATGACTAGGCAGAACTTGGCCTTTGGAATGTTGTTTTATGTGTAAACATTTAAAAGCTTGTCATTTTATATAATCTAACAGAAAAGACTTATTTTTATAATCTACTTGTACAAATAGGAGACAAAGCAGCGTGTCCCACTGGAAGTAGAGCGCTCCGCGACCACAGGCAAAGCGCTCGCTCCAGTTCCGGCGAAAGGCTGCGCATGATCAGCTGCCTGGGCTCCTCCCTGCCCTGGCTCAGCGGGTGCGGAGTGCCAGCGCTGTGCGTGGACCCCGGTTATGAGCACCTGGGCAGCAGAATCCCGTCGTATCTGGATTTGCAGCTGCCCACAAGGCTTGCCGGTGTCGGCATGCAGAAGGGCTCCAGGCCGCCGCTCCACAGAGGCGAGCAGCTGCATGCAGGGTGATGCCGGCCACGCGGTGATGCTGGCTGCCGTGGGCCTCCGGACCCTCCGGGCCGCCTTCAGTCTCCCTTCTGCAGCCCGCCGTGCTGACTGTGCCTGCTCGGCTCTCCCAGCAATGATCCAGCGCGATTTTTATGGCCTGCTAATTCCCTTCCGGGAGCCACTGCCACACTCAGTAGCGCTGCAGATAGGCTTTTATTGAATTGCTCTGCCCTCGCTGTGATGGGTAGGCACCGTCTGTTTGTCTTGACGGCTTAATGAACTGAGGGCTCATAAATGTGGCTGCCGTCTAAATGAGATCCAAATCACAGGCAGGTCAGGCTAATGGGCTCTTTGGCCAGCCATGAATGAGCAATTACGTTTATAGCTCTAGGAGAAAAGCAGATTATGCAAACAGATACTTCACTCGTACTGGTGGCCTTCAGTGACTGAGTGCTGACGTTTTTGCTCAGGGACGGGAACCTGTCTACCCTATTTCAGGGAAAATCAAAAAAGAGACTACCTGCTTGGCTCAAGCAAATGGACGATTAAGCAGAAGCCACCAACATCCTTCTGCCATATGATGCCCAAAGAGTTGTTTAAGGATTATAAATATTATAGTACCAGCAGGGTGGAATGAACTCCTGCCTGTGGCCTGTGGCCTAGTGCAGTGTGACTGACCAGGGGAAAGCATGAGGGAGTGGTGTGGACTGGGCAGCGTGGGGTCCCTCCAGGGAGCCCGTGAGCTGTCGCTTCAGTGCGGCCTCCGGCAGTTCTTCAAGGTGGGGTGCGATTCTGGGCGCTGTGCACTTGTGCTTAACCCGGATCTGGATGCTGTGACCCACGGGAGAGCTAGTCTTCCTGGTCTCCCTCTTCATCACCAAGGCATGGCTACATCCGGTATTTCCCATCGGGAGTGGCAGGACCACACACAGCCGTGCAAACGTGTGCTGCACACCAGCACGTGCTCAGGCCCTGTTGTCCCGCCCTGTTACACATTCCACGCACACCCGTCACGGAAGCGCTGTGTCCGGTGCTGTGATCCCCACCCAGCACGGGCACTGGTTCCGCATGGTTGAGTGACCTGCTGGGGCTTCCGCAGAGGCAGCTGCAGGATTTAATACGGTCCCATTTAGCTCAGGCTTTTTCTGGAACAGTCTTTTCCTCCTTCTCTGCTGAGTTGCCTAGGCCAGGCTCAAACTTGAGGTCCTCCTCCTTAAGCCTCCCTGAGTGCTGGGATTACAGGTGTGCCCCACCACACCCAGCTACAACATGTTTATTCATCTTCCATTTCCTGTCAAAATCTTTATCGACCATACTTCAGCTTAGGAATAAAGAGTCCACCAAAAAAATGTATACACACTTCAGGAAAAGAAAAATAGTATGATGTTTTTCTCCACCACTGGTGGTACCCTTGTGTGGGGGACCCTAGAGGACATCAGGTACTGCAGAAACACCATCGGCCCTTAGAGAAGAAATTGAACATGCATGTCCAGCAACCTCAGCGACCAAGGTTATCCATGCAGCAGGTCGCCGTACTAATAAATGTCTGGAGGCTCACTACTTTGAGCCCCATTTGTCTTTTTAAGTGCTGGGGTTACAGGCCTGCCATTTGTAATTGTAGAGGCCAAAGGAGACTTGTACTAATCTCACGATGTCTTAATACATTTAGTATTAAAATATTGGTACAAGTTTTTCTCTTCCAGAAGTGTATATACATTTTTGGCGGACTCTGCATATGTATGTATATTCACAAATACACACACTTTCGTATCTATACCTGTTTGTGTTACAGGTAGGTTTTGTGTTACAGATAGCAATGTATAAGGGCCTAGGTTCTTCATGTTCTCACTAACACTTGCGATGATCCCTCCTTCTGAATTCTGGCCATCCCAGTGTGTGTGAAATAGTATCTCATTGTGCTTTTGACATATACTGGAAATATACTTGATATCGGTTCAGTTCTGTTGAAGTTGAGACTTGTCCTGCAGCCTGACGCCCAGCCTGGCCTGGAGGGGGCGCCCCGTGCACCTGGGGAGGACTTGCTGGGGGACTGTTCTTTTCCTTGGAGTTTCGGAGTTCACCATGTCCAGACAACATCTTCCCTCAGATCTTTCTCACTCTCCCCACAGCCAGGTTGATGTTTCTTCCTGTGACCTTCGGTCACTCTGCCAGGACTCAACCATTAAAACCCTTATTGCAAGTCTGACGTTGCGGTTTCTTTGCGCAGCGATCCTGCTAGAACTCTACCTCCAGCTCCCGAGGCCTTTCTTCTGGTGGCCCTTTAAAGCCTGGTGCTGCAGGATGGATGGATCCAGTGGTCCCTGAGCCCCTGCTAGACTTTGTGCTGCAGGCGCTGTGCTGTGGTACCTGGAGCGCCTGTACCTCTGCAGACCCAACAGGGTGCTCAGGAGACGCTGGATCTCCACAGGACAGACGCTGGATCTCCACAGGACACCTCCAAGACGGGGTCAGGGAAGTGCCGAGGTGGGCGCTAGGAGTTTGGGCTCGGCCGACCACTGTCTCTCTCCCCGTGTCTCTCCCTGGCTCTCTGAAGGAGACTCAGAGGATGAGGTTGAATCAACCCTCAGGATTCCTGATTTCCAGCCAGCAGCAGTCGGAGTGGACGCTCTGAAGGTGATCAGCTGCGGGGTGGACTCTGACCTCTGACCCGGTAGGGAGAGGCCCCAGCCCTCCCAGTTAAGGACTTCATGATGGTCAGGAGGGGAGGGGAAGGGAACCACCTTTGGCTACCACACCCGCAGTAATCTGCCCATAAAAGCTGCAGGCCTTACGTGTGAGTACTGCCCGCAGTGACAGGAAAGCTCTGCTCATAAACTCCAACCCAACAAGACAAGCAAAGGGCGCTTGCATCGCAGCCTGATTTCAGATGGGGAAAGCCTCATCAAGTTCCTCCTGAGGGCCACTTCCGGGGGAACCAAAGGAACTGCTCTGGAGCCTGTCACTCTGTGTGCGAATGTTCTGGAAAGCCTGAAGGCATGAGATGGGAGAGGTGAATTCACCGCAGGCCAGTTACACTTGAGCTAATTCAGGACATGCCTGATGATTACCGGGGCTAAGTGGGATGCTTGGGGCTTCTTAGCAGGAATACTGTGACGAAGAAGGTAAACTCTTCTCTGGTGACCTCTGACCGTGGAGTTGTGTGGCGGAGGACGGCACCGTCACTTTCAGTGGTGCACATTTAATAAAGCAGGGGACAGCGCAGCGGCCCGCAGTTGTGTCTAATAGAGGCCTGACCCCAGCATTGTCACCATGGGTCATCGTGACCAGCTTTATTGACAGCCGGGTGAGGGCAGAATGCTCCTGCGACCGGCAGAGAAGGCCAGGCGCTGGCTCCTGGTGGGGACTGGGTCTGGTGAGGGTGGCAGAGGAGTGAGCCCTTGGTGGAGAGGAGGTGGGCACGCCCTGGGGTTGGAGTGTGCAAGAGACACCCTTCGTGGAAGCAGAGTACCCGGAAGGGGACACCGTGGTCTTTGGAAGAGGCAGGCACAGGAAAAATGCCGTCATGTGTCCACATAGGCGTGCCAACTTCCAAACAGATTTGCTTCCGGGTGCAAAGGAAGTGCCCCGGGTGATGGCCCCTATGAGGTGATGATTAAGGCAGTCCACCCACGGCTTCTCAGAAGGAGGTGGGCAGGGAAGGGCAGGGACCAGGAGTGGTGGGCCATGCTGGGCAGCCCGTGTGAGTCACCGTGCCCAATGCTGAGGGCAGGGAGCCAAGCCCAGGGCCTCCCTCCACTCCCCTCCCTCCTCCTCTCCCTCCAGCTTCGACTCTGCAGACAGGGACAGAGCAGGACCCACTCTGCTTTCGTAGAAAGGCCCCCGGGACTTCCGGTCGGCTGGGACCAGGCCTCTCGCCCTGCAGCTCCCGCACCCGCGCGCTGTGCTGTGCCGCGTGGCTTGGCTCTGAGTCCCCTCAGTGTGCCAGCTGGGAGCCACGGGCACATCCTCTGCGACCCCTTCGTGGGAGGAAGTCTGCCTCCACCACCCAGACTCAGGCCACATATTCTCAAACCTGAGCTCGAACTACCAAACCCAGACTCCTACACACCTCTCATATTTTACTAAAGCGACACTGGGACCTCTTCAGATTTCTGTTTTCAGTATCTGCTTTCAAGCACCTTTGGGGACGCTGTTAGCTTACAAAAGCACCCCGTTTCTGTCCCCTGCTGAAGGTGCTGAGGGCTCATCCTTCCTGCCGAGGTGGCCCGAGGCCTCTGCGCCTCCCGTGGCTGCGTAGCAGTCTGGGGGGAGGGGGTCATCTTAGGTTGAATCCACATATCAAGGAAACGTGGCATTTTCATGTGTCAAGAACTGGTAGGTGCCGGTCCCTGGCCTCTGATGGACAAAGAAGGCTTCTCTCCTTCCTTCTACAGTGCAGCCATTAAGTGGCAGAATCTTGCGTGTGAGTTCTGTCCGCGCGCCCAGCCCGTCCCCTTGAATGCCGCAGAGTCAACAAGACACAGGGCAACAGCGCCCCCGACAGGAGCAGAGCTGTACCGTGTGACCCAGCAGCGCCCGCCAGCCGGATCCTGACGTCCCTCTGCACCTCTCCCGCCCCCACTGCCGGGACGCCCCGCCTGGTTTTCTTTCTCTCCTGCTCAGGCAGCACCAGCAACTGGGCCACTGGCCTGCTGGCCAGACGGCCTGGAGCCTAGGACCCAAGGACCCTAGGACTCCAAACAGGTGCCCTCTCCCTCCCTTGAGGCCGGACAGACATTCTGGGGTTTCCCTGTCCGGGAGAGGATGGGATGCCAACCTCCCCAAGCCAGCTACACTGAAATGTTTTGATTCCCATATTGTGTGTGATTTGGGATGGGAGCACCAGCCATGACTCAACAGTTGTGGTTTTTCTGAGAGTGATCCTGTCACTTCTTGAAATGTTTCAGGCAAACAAAAACAAACAAACAAAACAAGAAATCCAAAGTGAAACTACCTGAGTGGCCAGACAGAGTCAGAAATCTGTGAGAAGACAAAGTTTTGCCAGGTGTGGTGGTGCCTGCCTGAAATCCCAGCACTGGGAGGCTGAGACAGGAGGGTTGCCCAGAACTTGAGGCCACTCTGGGCTACATGGTGATTCTCAAAAACCAAAAAAACAAGAAGACAAGGCTTCAGCAGTAAAAGGTAAATGCTTGACTGCTACCCATGCCAGGAGAACTTACAACACCTCACTGAAGATGTTGGGAAACTCTTTTCAGCAAAATGCCTTTTATGGCCTTGCTAGAAATCCCCAGCAGCAAAGGACACAGCTCTGCTCAAGAGGAAGTGTGCACACTGTCGCTCCCCGACTGCCTGAATCCAGCCTTCCCCCGCTGCTGGTGACATTCCAGCATTTCTCCCTTGCCTGCTGCCGCTGTTGTAAGGTTTATCACATGGTGGCGCGCACCTGTAATCCCAGCCTTCTGGGAAGCTGAGGCAGGAGGATCACACATTGCAGCCCAGCCTGGGCAATTTAGTGACTTAGCAAGAACCTGTCTCAAAATAATGAAAAAACGCTGAGGACATGGCTCTGTGCCAAGGTCCTGGGCTCAATCCTCCGCCCTGAAAAAACCTTTATCAGTGTGGGGCGCCAGAGGGCGCACTTCATCCCCGCTGGTGCGTGCTGGCCCCTGAATTCCTGCCTAGCACACTCCAGCTGTGGGCAGACCCTGCCTGGGGGCCGAGCGCTGGGAGCTGCTGTCTTTTTCTGTGCAGTAGCAACTTCTCTTTGTGTAGGTAACAAGGCTTCACAGTAAACTTGCCCGTGCACTGTGGAGGACGCCTGGGCGGCTCCCCTTGAAGGAGGAGCAGTTGTCTCCCTCTTGGCTGAGCCCGGCCCTGTTCCCATGTACCGATGTGTGCAGAGCTGCGTAGGCCTTTTCCTTATCCCTTCAGCTGGCTCTAAGCAATGCAAACATCGCATACGACCTCAGTTGTGTCACGAAGATTACTCCTTCCGCACATCCTCGTCTCTGCGTATTGCAGAGGTGACCCCGGGCCTCCTACCCAGCCCGGCTCACGGCACTCACCTACTTCCCGCCATTCTCAGTCACCCATCCTCGAGCCGCTCCTTCTTCACGAGTTAATAAAACCTGGGTTCGGCCCCGGGTGGAGGCCTTTGCTCCAGCTGGTATCATCACGGCCGGACTTAGGGCCCCTTGGCTCCCCACAACCACAAATGTGCCTTAGTGTCTCTATTCTCACCACGGCTTGCACTGGAAGTGGTAGATGGGCATTAACTCGCTAGGGTTCCGGTAACTTTCCATGGGATCACAAATATAAACTTCCTGGGCCTCGAGGAGGACTGGGAGGCTGGCTGTCACCCACATTTCTGTGCATACCATCTCCCTACTTACCTTTTTTGGAGCACGATGCCCAAATTGTGATTATCAGCGTTAAAAAATCCCCAAGTAGGTTTTGGCAAAGTGCAAGAACAATTGAACATGTGGGAAAACAGGGGTCCTAATTCATGAGAAGCTGAGCAGTCAGAAAACATGTCTATAAATAGTGTATTCAGAGCCGCTTTAAATCCCCATATTTGAGCCGGGTGTGGTGGCGCACACCTGCAATCCCAGCACTTGGCAGGCTGAGGCAGGAGGATCGTTGCGAGTTCGAGACCAGCCTGGGCTACAAGTGAGCTTTAGGCCAGCTTGAACTGCATAGTGAAGCCCTGTTTCAAAAACAAACAAAAAAAATAAAATAAAAAAGTAAATCTCCATATTTAATGGTAATGAAATTATCACAGAACAGCGGGTACTGCGGTTCCTGTAAGACGGAGCCAGTTTCTCCTGTAGCGGCATCTGCACCCACACTGGGGGAGCACAGAGAGCCTCCGGCTTCTAAAGCATTAGGGCCACCAGCTTTAGAAACTAAGTGCCAGGAAATTCAGAGACGAAGGAAGGGCAGCACCAATCCACCTATCGGCTTAAGGAATTTAAGCGCTTGGAGAGGCTGAGGCAGGAGGATCTCAACTTCAAGTCCTATCTGGCAACTGAGTGAGGCTCTGTCTCAGAAAGGGAGGAGCACTGGGGACGGAGCTCAGAGGCACACACCTGGGGTTTGATCCCCCAGCCCTGGAGAGGAGGGGGGAGGGGGAGGGGCAGGGAGAGATTATTTTGGCTCGTGGCTCTTTAAGTCAGGTGGCCACTCGGATTTGAGCCTCTGATGGTGGTGGCATAGCGCAAAGGTGCACGGCTGGGAGAGGGCCAGGGAGGAGGGGGTCCCGGGGCCCCACAGTGCCGAGACCCCAGGGCCCAGCCCCTCTGCGGAGCCCGTGTCTTCCAGGCCCACAGCCCTCCCGCTCTGCTGCATCGGCTGCCGGGCCTCTAACAGCCCCAGTTCCAGCACAACAGCACCTCACACTCGGGCATCTTTCAAGTCAGACTCAGCTCACCACCACCGCAGGTGCTTGGTGGCCACAAAGGGCTGTGGTTTTGTCCTGGGCAGTGCAGCTCTGGAGTGTATGTGTGTGTGTGTGTGTGTGTGTGTGTGTGTGTGTGTGTGTGTGTGTACTGGGGATTGACCCCAGGGCCTTTGCACTGAGCTACATCCTCAGCCCCTTAAAAATTTGTATTTTACTTTATTTATGGCACTGAAGATTTAACCCTAGGCCTTCCCACTGAGCTACCTCCTCGACTTTTTTTTTTTTTTTTAATTTTGAGATAAGATCTTGCCCAGGCTTAGTTCAAATTTGTAATCTTCCTGCATCAGCCTCCCAAAGTGCTGGGATTATAGGCATGTACGGTCATGCCTAGCTCCTTTGTAAAATCTTTTAAAATCTTGAGACAGGTTCTCTCTAAATCACTTAGCTGCCCACACTGGGTTTAAACCACAGATCCTCCCGCCTCAGCCTCCCACAGTGCTGGGATTACAGGGCGGCACCACGCCGGGCTACGCATGGCTTTCTTTTCTGGAGTGTTTTAAAGCGAATTCCAGATCATTCTGCATCGGAATGACCCGCGAGTCCCGGCTGACCGGCCCGTCCTCCACGCTGCTCCTGCTCCTGGCGGGGCTGCTCTCGGGCGTCGCCTACCGGGGACGGCCCGGGGTTTCTCGCGTCGCGGCGGAGAGCCTCGGTTCCGGCCCTGCCCGGCGCG
>NW_004955420.1:28020152-28024777 GCF_000276665.1 Chinchilla lanigera | reverse complement strand
AGTGCTCCGGGGAGCCCGCCTTCCCAGGACGGAGCCCAGCTGGACGGGGACGCGTTCCCCGGGCCCCCGCTGGCGCCCAGGAGCCCACCCACCCGCGAGGATCTTCATCCACTGCCCCTGGGTCCCCTGCACCGGCCACCCAGGCCCACGCTCTCCCGGCAGGGCGCAGGGACGCGCGAGGCACCGGGGAGAGTCCCTCGGCTGAGCGCTCGAGGGCACGAGGCGCAATCACGTCCCCCAGAGGGACGAGGCGCGCCTGCTGACCAGGGCAGACCAAGCACAAAAGAATGCACAGGTTCTTCTTGGCTTGCGGAGGGTTAGACCCCGATCAACCCATCAAAAGCCGAAATGCCGTGAGCTGAAAGTGATCCAATACACCTGCCCTACCCGACATCGTGGTGCAACGCAGTCTACCCCCGCACCCTGCGTCAGCAACTGAACCCAGGGCCTTTGTACTGAGCTCCATCCCAGCTCTTTTTAATTTTTTCTTTAATTTTGAAAGAAGGATTCACTACATCGCTAAATTGCCCAGGTAGGGCTTGAACTTGCGGTCCTCCTGTCTCAGCCTCCCAGAGTGCTGGGATTACAGGCCTGTGTCATCACACCCAGCTACCTCGCCTAGCTTCGTCGTGCTCAGAACACTTACATTAGCCTACGGTGTGGGGCCAAGGACATAGCTCAGGGGCACAGCGCCTGCCTGGCAAGCGTTAGGTCCTGAGCTCGATTCCTGGTACAAAAAATAAAATAAAATAAAAAAATAAATCCTACAGTGGGACCGAATAAGGGAACACAAAGCCTATTTTATACTGCAGTGTTGACCGACCGTCTCACTGTTTGTGGGTCCCCTTGCTCGCGTGAGAAAGCAGCTCCGCATGGGGTTGTGGGAGTCCTGGGACTGCATTCTCAGCACCGAGCCTGTGCTGTTAGAACCGCGCTGCTGTCTCCTCGTTGGGTGGTCAGGCTGTAGCTGATTGGGAAGGGGCAAAGGAAGCCTCATCGGTAAGCCTGGCCCAGGTTGGGCCTGAGGAGCTGAGGGCGCGGGCAGGTGGGGGAGGCACCCTGGGCTCCGACGGGTTCTGGTCTCCTGGGTCTGGGCAGATGCATCACGACTGTGAACCAGCCCCCTCCAGTGGCCAGATGTGGAAATGCTCGTCCAGGCTTCGCAGCAGGGTGGCTGCTCGCGTGGGGCCTCTCTCTGCCAGCTAGCTTTGGGGGTGAGGTGCAGACTCTGAGCTCTGGAACGCGGTGGGGGGAGAACCCCAGAGCAGTAGGAAGCCAGTCCCCAGATCCTGGGCTCTGCCGCACTGAGCTGGACAATGACTCCTCTGCGGCGAGGTGGGAAGGAAGGGGAAGGTAGTCGGGGCTCCCTCGGGGAGGGGACTGAAGCTGGGTACTGGCTTGCGCGCTGCCGAGCTACAGCTGGAACTCAGGTCTTCCTAGCTCTAAAACCCACTATAAACCAGGACCCCGCCGGGCGTGGTGGCGCCCGCCTGTAATCCCAGCACTCAGGAGGCTGAGGCAGGAGGATCTTGTGAGTTCGAGACCAGCCTGGGCTACAAAGTGAGCTCAAGGCCAGCCTGGACTGCATAGTGAGACCCTGTCTCAAAAAGACCAAAAAAAAAAAAAAAACCCCAAAAAACAAAAAACACAACAAAAACCACAAACCAAAAAAACCACCACACCTACATAAAGGGTCTGAGCTGTTTTATACCGTGGCTCCCCCGGGCAGTCAGGTGAGGCCTCTGGCCCATCTCAGAGCTATGTTTTTCAGTGCATCAAATAAAATACTTACGGTTACCATTTCTATCGAAATTGCCAAGAATGCCGATCCTGTTGAAATGTCGCTTCCAAGATTTTAAAAAAAATTGTATGGTGTGTGCTGGGTGTGTGTTTCTTTTTTTTTTTTTCTCTGGTACCAGGAACTGAACTCACGACCTTGCGCTTGCCAGGCAGGTGCTTTGCCGCTGAGCTAAATCCCCAGCCCCAAAGTGTTTCTTTATGAATGCTTACATTCAAGGTCTAGCCATGGTTCTGAGAGAGAGAAAGAAAGAAGGAAGAAAGGGAGGGGGGAAGGGAGGGAGGGAGGGAAGGAGGGAAGGAGGAAAAAAAGAAAATAAGGAAGGAAGAAAGAAAGATACAGTTTCCAGGAAGCGATAAGTAAATATTTTTAGATGTCAGTGATGATGGTGATAGGAAATGAAACCACTGGGAATTTTATTGGTAAGACAGCCAGGGGCTCCTGCCAGTGGATGGAGACGCCAGATTTCCCTCGGAGTGCGTAACGATGAGGGTGTGACCCTGCTCTCATCTGAGCTCCCGGACCGCTTGGTCCTCGGTGTGGATCCACCAGAGCTCCATGGGCCGGGTGAGGACCTCTTTGTCTGCCGCCTCTGCCCGGGATACGAAAATGAGTGCCACCTTCTCTCTACCTTCTGACAGCCAGAGGGGGCACGACCTCCCTGACAGCTGTCCCGCCCGCCCCTTCACTGCCCTGAGGGTGACGGGGCGCAGCCAGCTCGCGGCCTCGTGCCACCTCTGTGGACGCCTCTACTTTGCGCTGGGGCCCTGCAGCCCTAACGGGAGCTGTAGCTTGGCCGACAGCCAGCACGCCTTGCCCACACTCCAGGCCACTCGGGTGCTGCCGTCACTTCCCTGAGGGGCCGCTGTAGGACCCACCTGGCCGGGCAAAGCCAGGGGAATGGACAGGACCACGGCTGTGATCCCTGAGTTCACCAAACCTGCCTGGGCCGTGAGCAACACGGATGAGTCGTGTTCCTGAGCAGAGCTCTGCGGGTCTGAGGACACAGCAGGGGCTGTCAGTCAAGCCGCCCCTTCCCCCACGGCTCTGTGGAGTTGTCACCAGGCCGGCCGAGGCTGACGTGGACACTAGTGACCTCTCCAGAGATACTCGCCTTGGCCACAGCAGGCTTCAGACATGGACCTATCCCAGGGGCTTCTACCCTGCAGCCTGTCCGGATGAGCCCCCCGCCTGCCTCTAGTCCGAGGTGCAGTGCCTCCTGTGCCTGCTTAGGAAGGTCCGTGTGTGTTCCTCCCAGGCGTTACCCCCCGGAGCTGCGGCACAGGTCACGGGAAAGCCTCCTCCAGAGACCCTCCTGCACACTCGTGATATTTCTCAGCGAGAGTGGGCCGAGGAGTTTGTACTAAGAAAGCGCAAGTGACACTGGAGGCTGTTAGCCCTGGGCAGGATGGGCAGCCAGCGGGCTGCTGAAGAGCTTCACGGCCCTGCTGAAAGCTGTGAGGATGAAGAGCCCCAGAGTGGCACTGGGAGCTGCTGAAGCGCTCTAGAAAGCCACCAAAGAGGCAACAAACTCTGCTTCTGAGTGGGGCAGCTGCGAGCCTCCAGGAGCTGCTAACAGGGCTTGGAGCTGTAACACTAAGCGTTAAGAGGTGCTTGTACTCACAGCTTGGAGCTGTGACCCCAAGACTGAAATCTGCTGGCGCTCAAAGCTCAGAGCTGCCACGGTCAAGGAAGCTGCCCGTGCCAATTCATGACTTTTATCCGGGTCGAAAAGGAACCCTCAGCTAACTGCTAACATCTTGGCTCCTTCCTGTTATGGTTTGCATCTAGATGTCCCCCAAAGCCTCATGCGGTCACAGGTGGGGCTTTCGGAAGGTGACTGCATCAGGGGTGTGTGATGTCCATCACCGGATTAGCCCACGAATAGGTTCATAGCTGGGTGTGATGTTGAGAGGGGAAGCCAGGTGGGAAGAGCTGGGTCACGGGGGGCGTGGCCACAGTATCTGTCCGTCCTCCTCCCTTGCTTCCTCTCTGCCTCCTGCTGCCCTGCCATGAGCTGTTTCTCCTCTGTGATGCCCCTTTGTCATGCCCCCTGCCTTGGAGCCAGCCGACTATGGACTGAACCCTCTACAAACCATGAGCCAAAACAAACCTGTCCTCATGTAAGTTGTGGGTGTCAGGTATTATGTCTCAGTGATAAGAAGATGGCTAAGACAATTCCTTTTGCAGTGTCCTGAAGAAGAGGGCAGACAGTGGGGTGGTGACGGCAGGTTCAAGCACTGACCCACTGATTTCCACCTCACATGTGGCTAAGAACCCATGTGAGCCCGGGACGTGATTTGTCTCCCCCTGCCTTTGACTGTTCTCAGGCTTCACTGGAAACCTGCTTGTGAGCTGACAACAAGAACTGCTTCTCGGGTGCTGCTAAACAAAGCAAGGTGCCAGTGTTCCACAGCTACTTTCTGGGGCTTCGGTGCTCTGATGGACCCAGAGGTGCACAGAGGGATAAGAGGTGGCCTTCTGTTATGGTTGATACATTGTGTCAACTTGGGGAGTCTAGAGGTTTGGCTAAGTGACTCAGCAGGAAGCCAGGGTGCTTACTTTGTATACATCCTGCCCCTGTGGAAGAGGAGGTCATGGAGATTATGTGAGAGCTACATACCCCTTAGGTGAGGGTAGCCTGTTTACAATATAAAGGAGGGAAAGAGGCTGCTTGCCGCCTTTCCTCCAGTTTGCTCTGGCTGTTTGCTGTTCGGCTGCCATTCCACCCTTTGCTCTTGTTGCTTTGCTACCTTCTGCCTCGGAGCCAGCCAAGTATGGACTGAAACCTCCACAAACTGTAAGCTAAATAAACCTTTCCTTCCTT
>NW_004955420.1:27982122-28017882 GCF_000276665.1 Chinchilla lanigera | reverse complement strand
CGAGAGAAAAGTAACCAAGACACCTTCCTTTTCAGTCCCCGTCCGGATGGAGGCAATGTCTTGGTGGTTTATGGTGACGTTCTAGGTGAGCGAGCAGGCAGGAAGGGTGTGCCGTGGGAGCTGAGTGCAACCCCACAGCCCAGGAAACCCAGAAAGGGTTCTCCAAGAGATGGCGGTATAGCCGAGCCCAGAGGCGGTCAGCTTCGAGGACGGGGAAAGCCTAGCAGTTAGGCAGGTGACTGACAGGTGTAGTGAAGCTCTGTATTATCTCTACTGTTTTATCAAAGAATTATTTTCTTATTCCCTATAGTGGTTTGAGCAGTCTTTCATTCTTACATCTGGTAATCTGAGCAATGTAGTTGAGGATAACGATATGTAATATCCCTTGAGGATAACGATATGTAATGTAACAAACACTGTTGATTCATGTTATTTTGTCCAGAGACTCTGCATCACTTTAAATGTTCTTGCTTTGATTTGTTTATGTTTGTGATACTGGTATGCTGCTACTGTTCTATTTCTTTGTTTCTCATTTTCTACTCTCTTTAAAATAAAAAAAAAAAACAAAACTGGTCCTATTGCTTCCTAACTGTAGGACCTGGGGCACATCTTCTTGATTTCTCTGCCTCAGTTTCTCATCTGTGAAATGGGGGTGACTGTGTGAAGCTTAACCAAATCATTGTGGTGTCAGTCCCAGTGATGTGACTGAATGCCCTCAGAGAGGTGGACAAAAGGGAGAGGCCTTCCTTGGGGTCAGGGACTACTAACTATGAAGATTCTAAGCCCTTTTCTTGTGAAAGGACTAAGGGAACCCGGCTGGCTCGAAGACTTCGGATGGAGCCGATGTTGTGTTTTCCTAGTCATGTTTTTATTTTGTTTTGCACAGGGAAATAACATGCAGTTTGTGATCCATGAGACAGGGCTCAGCTGAGTGAGTGTTCAAAGTGACAGTGGGCTGGAGAAGGCGTTCACATGTAGCCCAGCTACCAGAGGGAGGGAGGTGTGGCCAAGGGCGAGGGTCGTGGCCAGGGCCGGCTTGACCTGCTGCAGCGGGAGGTGCAAATGCTTCACCTTGGGGAGTTCTGCAGACCTTCCTGGCTCGGCACAGCCATCCCCAAGCCCTGGGGTGGGACCCGGAGATCGGCTGCAGCACATCGTGTTTAGCGAGAGCCCAGAGATCACCACACCCCTTCATTTTTGGAGATACTCAAGGGCAGTATTTCAAACCTCAGGTCACCACCCAGGAGCTGGTTATGAAATTAGTGAGTCATAGACAGCATTTAAAAATGTGGGAAGATCAAAATAGAAAACATCAGAGTACATTCTGGTAGTCATGCTAATTATGATTTTGTGACTGTTTTGCAGGTGCGTGTGTGTGTGTGTGTGTGTGTGTGTGTGTGTGAGCAGCAGACCGCATCTCCTCCTGCGAGCCGTAGGCAGAGCTGACCACGCAGGTGGAACCAGAGCTGGCACCTCCTCCCTGTCCCCTCCTTCTTTGCCAGCGAGCTGGGTGCTGTCCAGCCCTCCAAGCTGTGGAGGAGGAGGAGTTTCCCGGGTGGCTATGTGAAAAGGGAAAGTGCCGTGTCTGTGTCCCAGTTCCCAGGTGGCCCACACGCTCCTGAGCCTTGGGTGTGCCCAGAGGTCTCGGTCTCCTGTGGACCACGGTCTCTGGAAGGGGAGGCCAGATCAGGCCACAGGGACCCCTGGGTTTCACGGCATCTCACGTTCCCTCTGCCAGACTTGGAGCCCACGCCCAGGGTCTCTGCTGCCAAACATTCCACCACAGTTCCCACACAGCGTCTCCTTATCTCTCCCATTTCCTCATTTGCGGTCACACAGGGTGACCAGCTCTTAGAGGGGTCCCTGTGGGGACCCGCCACGCCGTGCAGCGGGAGGGCGGGGCTGGGCGCTCCCACGGACCGGCCCGGGCCAAGTGTGGCTGGGTCACAGTGTGAGGGACGAACTCTGGACAGAGTTGTGCATTGCTGCCCTAGCCCGGCTCTCCCTGAAGCGGACGCTGAGACAGAGATTTGAGCCTAAACTCTAGGTTGAGCTATCTGACTCTGGCCATTTTTATATTTCCAGACAAAGCCAGATACTGACAGTGTTGCATGAGTCTAATATTTTATGTGGGCGATGAAGGAGACACGGACAGGAGAGTGGGGAGGGAGGCAGGGGAAAGACAGCAGCCAGGAGAGGATTCATTCTCAGCTGCTTACCCTGTGGGAGGCAGAGGCACTTAGTCCCCTTGGAGAAACCCGGGGAGCTGGCATGGAGCACACAGCTCAGAGCAGTTCCACCATAGGGGCAGAGGAGGTGGGCACTGAGCCCCGCGGGCCCCAGGCATTGGTAGGGTGGTGTGGGAAACAGAATCTTCTGGAACTTCCGGCTTGTTGCATGGGAGCGGACGCCCAGCAGGACTTGTCCAGGCAGGGTGACTGCACAGCCATGGCTGGGTCAGGGGGAAGTGGGCCCATGGGCCTGGGGGTGAGAGCTGCTGGGCCCCTGCTGCTAAAACTGGGCCAGCGAGTTCTTAAGGTCTCCCCAGGGCCGGCCTCCAGCCACAGGCTCGGATGTCTAAGAGAACCGGATCGCATTTCTCTAGGACAAGTTGCTTTCTGTTTCCAAATCCCGTTCTACAGTTTGTTGGAAACTAAATCTGTAGGCAAAGTGCAGCCGCCCTTTCCCAGAACTGCATCGGTTCCATGAAATGGACAGTGCTTGGGCCTACGGGCATAGGCGCCACCTGGTTCCTGGTAGCATCTGCTCATGTGGGCCATCCTGGGGTCACTGGCCACACACGTCCACGCTCGGGTGGTCCCCCAGCACCTTCCGGCCTGACGCTTTCCGGAGGATGTCATTCGGTTGATTCTGTGCCGGGCTGGGGCATGGGCAGGAGGGAAAGTTGCCACTTCAGACAAAGTAGAGGTCCTTCACTTGGGGTTCATGATGCAATTCAGGGAACCTCTGATTTGGACAGGAAACAATTCATATTTTTATTTGCATTGACTTTTAATAAAGTTAATTTCCTCTACCCTGACCACGGGCAACAAAACAGTAATATTAATAGGACCTTGCCACGGGACTCCTGAAGTGCCCCCTAACTCAGCACTGCCCTGGACTGACTGTGACCTTCCACCTCGTGTCTGCTGGACCCTCATCCCTAACCCGATAGCATCTGGGAGGTAATTAGGGCTTGAGGTAGAGCCCCTAGGAATGGAATTAGTGCCTTGATGAAAGAGACCCCACAAAGAACCCTCATCCCTTTTGTCACAAATTCACAGGCTTTCATCTGTGATCAGGAAGTGGGCCCTCCTTCAGTAGCCCTTGGACTTCCCAGCTGCAGAACTGTGAGACATAAATTCTATTGCTCATAGCTACGGCCCAGTTTCTGGTGTCCTGTTTCAGCACCTGGCAGAGACTAAGACAAGCACTGTTGTGACGCTGAAAGATCCATCAGCAGGTCTTTAAAAGTAGGTTACCAATGAAATGTGTGAATTACTGTATCATAGATGCTTAAAGTATATCAGCAACCATTTCAGAATAAAGTTTTAGCTCCTTTTTTCAAGATATTGTCTGTACATGTTTGTAAGGAGCAACAGAGAGAGGGTGGGGTGCATTTCTCCCCAACACTCCAGTGGTAACATCTCGCCTAGCTGTAGTACAATGTCACAGCCAGGCTATTGGCGCTGATACGACCCACGGGTCTTGACTTTTCCGATGTCACATGCACTCATCTGTGTGTGTGCGCATGTGCGTGTTTCCTTCTGTCACCTGTGCAAAGCCACGTAGCCACCCCCACAGTGAGGACATAGCACAACTCCTTCACCCATCCACGCTGCCTGTGCCCCCATCCCGTCACTGGGGATTGACTGTGGGCCCTCTGCACTGAGCTATATCCCCGTCTTTTAAATTTATTTATTGTGAGCCATAGTCTCACTAAGTGGCTAATTCACCCAGGCTGGGTTGGAAACTGAACTTGAAATCCTCCTGTCTCGGCCTCCCAGAGTGCTGGGATCACAGGTGTGTGTGACATGCAGTGCTTTTACAGTTGGATATTCCTCTCTCCCTTCCGCAGACCCTGCCATCCGCTAATCTGCTTCCTGCCTCTCCACGTGTGTCACTTCAAGTGCCATATAATGGAGTGGTTAGCCTTGTGCAGCCTACATACTTTAGAAAATATCCAGCCTCTTGGGATCTGCTCTTGCCATTCAGCACAATTCTCTCGTAATCCGCCTGAGCTGTTGGGCAGATTGACAGTGTGTCCCTTTGTCCTGCTGTGGGGTCCTCCTTGGTGGTGGGCCCTTACCGGCCTGCTCACCATTTGCTTGTTGAGTGACATTTGTGTTCTTCCAGCTTTGAGCTGAGTTGGCTTATAGTACTTTAGTGGATATTTTTCAGCATCCTCTTTGGAGAGGGGACCCAGGGTCTTTGCTGAGCCTACCCATAGGGTCTGCTGGTATGAAACGTGGATCTTTGGGCAGGGAGTCTCTGTGAACCCACAGAGACTGGGCGGGCCTGGGAACGGAGGGACCTGCGTGCTGCCGGGGGAGACTGGAACAGCTCTCCCTGTCACTGGGGGACCACTGAGTTGTATATGATGAGGGGCCGAGGAAGTCAGTGGATGACAGGCGCCGGGCTCATGGTGACTGGAACCTAGGCACTGCCCCAAACCCAAGGAAATCCTGCGGTGCTCAGGACAGAGTGATGAGAGTTTTGGGAGCAAAGCTGTTATGGCTGATACCCAGCATCCCCCCAAAGCTCCAGGTACTTGCAGGTGGGACTTTTTGGAAGTGGCTGGATCGAGGGTCTGTGAATGTGGATTAAGGGTGTGATCACTGGATCCACTGATTGGTTTAACATTGTTCGGAGTGTGGGTGGCACGAGTCAATAGGCTTGTTCCCTGGATGGAATATAAAGGGGCAGAAGAAGGCAGGCTGCTCTCTCCTGCCTGCCCTGCCGTGGACTCTTTCTCCTCTGCCATGCTGCCCTCCCTGGGAGCCAGCCAGCTATGGACTGAGACCTCTGCAAACTGTGAGCCAAAATAGACCTCTCCTTGAACTCTGAGTGTTGGGTATTTTGTCTCAGCAATGAGAAAGTAACTAAGACAATAGCACAGAAATGGCTCAGTCCCACACCTGGGGCTGTAGGGGACACAGGACATCTGCGATGGAATGGTCAAGGTGACAGTGACGACATAAGCTCCTGAGAAGTTGACAGGGTGTTCCCTCCAGGCCAAGCCTGTTTCCCATGGCCTCAGATGACAACACCCAGCCACGCCGGGCTCTCTCCTGCCGAGAACTTTCCTGGTGTGGGTGGAGGAGTCAGGGCTCACACACGAGGGCCCTTCCCCTCCACGGCCAGAGCACGGCCCTGCCAGAGTCGGGAGTCTGACTCCCTCTCCTGCTGCTGTGCCCAGCCCGGCGTGGAACCGAGGAGCACCAGCAGCCACTGAGGAGGGGAAAGTGGGACATAGCGGCCGAGAATCTGCAGAAGGAGCTACCCTCCACCGCACAGCTGCCCGCGCAGGACGGGGCCAGGCCAAGCAGCACGTGACTCCCGGGTGGTGAGACCCTCCCAGGCCAGCCTGCGCCATCCCGGAGTGGCCATAGTCAGCTCAAGCCTCGGACTTTTGACTTGGGGACATACTGGGGACAGAGAGGCCGCTCAGCAATGGCAGAGGAGGCTTCGGGAAAGGTCTAGACCTGGGAAACGCTACGCACAGCGTGGATGAGCAGTATCCAGGCCAGGCCAGGAGCTGTGAGGAAAGCAGAAGAGAAGAACTTAGAGATGAAGAACGCACACACGCCCACACACACACACACACACACACACACACACACACTTATGTGGACTCAACCTCTTCTAGCACGTGGACCCTGATTCAAACAAAATGTAAAAGGGCGGCATTTAAGTGTGCATGACTGGGGGGCGATCTGGTGACAGTGAGGGTTACTGTTCCCTTTTGTAGATACGACAGCGGCAGTTATCTTTTGATTTCGTGTGCGTTTGTGTTGTGTGCCGGGGATCAAGCCCATGGCCTCGTGAGTGTCAGGCAAGCACTTGAACCCCTCTGCCCCAAAGCCCTTGTGCTCTAAAAGCACTTCCTCAAATATTTACAGATTCAGTGACACGAGGTCTGGTATTTGGCCCCAAATCCCACAAGAACGGGCGCATCAGCCACTGCCGAGCCGCCCTTGACGCTGATTGCTGGTGGGTGTATGGGAGTTCATACACTCCCCCGCACTTTGGAGGATGTGTCTGGAAAGTTCCATAGTAAACAACTTATTTCATACAATTACAGAGTTGTTTCCTCTGAAGGGGGAACATCTGGATGTGGAAGAGAGGCGCCATTAACTGAGTAAGTGGGTGGAGGCCCGAGTCCCAGGCTTCGGGTCAGAATTACTAAGCTCTCTGTGCTGGATTTTCCTTGTGGCAAAGTGGGGTGAGTGGGGAGTTGGATGGATGAACATGGTCTGATCCCTGAAAGAGGCTTCTGGCCCGGGCTCGGGCTGGGCGGGCATCAGTCGGAGCCTGGGCGGGGCTGGTGTCCTGGACAGGAGCGGTGGAGGGTGGAGGGTGGCCAGGCAAGGCCTCAGGCCTCAGTTCTTCAGTTCCGGGAGACACTGAAGGTGTTTAAGATGCCAGGTGTGGAGGTGCACTCCTGTCCTCCCAGCACCTGGGGGAGGCTGTGGCAGGAGGATCGCTAAGAGTTCGAGGCCAGCCTGAGTGACACAGGGAGACCCTGTCTCAACTCACCTACCCCCCAAAATTAAGAGAAAGAAGTTCCCGGAAAATGAAACTGGCTCCTGAAGCGGCCTGCCACCCACCCACGTGCAGGCCCAGCGACTGCTCTTTGCCATCTCTGACCTCATGCGTCTCATGACACCATGACCTCATGGGCGTCCATTTCCGGTCACCAACTTGCAGAAGACTGGACAGTGGTCCCCAGGGGCAAATTCTCGGTGTCCCAGCAGGACATCACAGCTAGTGAGAGACAGAGTACCCTTGGGTCCAGCTCTGTACAACCGGCCAGAGAGGACCCCGGTGGTGGAGCTCCTGTGTGCAAAAAGCACCAAGACCTGTCTTCAGTAGGGTCTCACTGTGTGGCCGAGGCTGGCCTCCAACTCGGATATCCTCCTGCCTCAGCCTCCCAAGGGCTGGGATAATAGGTGAGCACCACCAAACCCGGCTCATTTGATAAATCTTGGAGCGTCTGCCCCACTGAAGCGCCGGTAAGGCTTTGCCCTGGGGTCTTTAGATTGGCAAGGTGTGATTTCTGTGCTGAGCAGCGAAGCCGGTCTCAGTTGGAAGGACGGGAAGCAGGAAGGAGCGGAGAGTTAAACAGAGCAGACATGAAGAAGGCGTGGTGGGAGAGCGTGGGGGCGGGAGTCCCCTGGGCCACAGGGCTCACGTCCACTGTGCTTTTGGCAGCCAGCTTTGCCTTCCTTCGCTGGGTCTTGGCAGCCCTGTGCACGGGGGGCAGCCGGCCGGTGGTGGTGATGCATGAGTGGGTGTGCAGCTTTGGAAGGCGGGCAGGAGGCTAGACACTGTGGAGCGGGTACACTTCCCCTGCAGGAGCAGCCCTTCCCAGGCTCCACGCACTGCAGGGGCCGCAGTGCAGGCCAGGGTGGGCAGGGAGGGGACCAGGACGGGGGGGGGGGGCGCAGAAAGAGGAAATGGAAGAGGTGAGATGAGCAGTTTCCTTCCTCTTGTGCCATCAGTGGGCGACAGGAAGAAGCTTGTCTGAGGTGCTGGCCCCCCACATCTCCTCTCAGTGAGTAAACTCGTGCGCCAACCCAGCTCCCAGGGGAGGGCAGGTTTTCTGGTCAGGAATTCAGCCTCAGGACACCAGCGGAGGCAGAGAAGCAGCTGGAAGGGAGTGAACGTCCCCCTGAAGGCAGAGAAAAGGAGAGTGAGGCAGAGCGAGGCAGGGCCAAGCCAGGCTCCCGCTGCAAAGCCGCAAGGCCACAGCTTGGTCACGCTCTTGACCCTGAGGGCCTGTGTCCTGGAGTCCCTGCTGGGGGTGGGGACAGTGCCGGTTCTCTGCAGACGGATGCGGCCCTGCGGTGGGGAGTTTGCAGGCTGAAGGGAACAGATTTACTCCGGAAATATTGTCTGCAGACTCGGGACCAGGGGACCTGGAGAGGCTTGGGGGCTGCCGCTGGGTGGTGGGAGACAGGCAAGGCCTGCGGGGACAAAGCCTGACGGCGCCTGCGAAGGATGGGTCAGTGCCGCTGTTCACCAAGACGGCAGATGTGCCCCCAGTGTGAAGGTGGAAGCCCATCGAGGACACGGGACAGTAAAGCTGCCGGGTCTGCCCGCAGCCCGTGGGAGAGACCCGTGCTCCAGCCGCCCGGCCTCAAGGCTGGGCCCACCCCACCCAGGGCAGCAGCGTCCTCCTCTTCAGAGCGAGAGCTGCGGCCTAGCCTCCTCTGGCTGCCCACCACCCCCGGCAAGCATGCCTTTTGTGGCTGGAGTCTCCGGCTGCTGCGTGCTGCCCTCACCGCTCTGGCTGCCCCGGGCGCGTGGAGACAGCTGGTGACCATCTCCTAGGAGGAGGGGACTTCCTGCACGTGTTTGGAAGGAATGGGCAGCTGCTACCAGCAGGCAGCCTCCCAGGCTTCTCTAATCTTCCCTGCTGCAGGCAGAAAAGGGACCAGGGCGGAGTGCAAGCCAGCTCTGCAGAGGAACAGTGGGTGACCCCGCAGCAGGGGAAGACCTCAGGCCACCTGGCCGGCTCTACGCCGCTGGAACTCCCTGCCTGGCGTGATGACACACTTCCGGCTGCAATCTGCCCTTCCAGCAAAGCCCAGGTCTGGCTGGGAAGATACCTCAGTGGGTGGCAGGGAGACCCAGCTGTCCGGCCAAGGCCTCGAGGTCCCCACTCAGGGCGTGACATGGGGGGCAGGTGACAGTGTCTGGCAACATCTCTTCAGGGAAGCCAGCTCAACAGGAAGCAGATGGGCTGAGATAGTTGAAGAGAGGATGGGACTTTACCAGCAAGATAAATTATAATAGTAATGGACTACAGTGAATACTTATGAGTCCATCAGGACAGAAAGGGGAGAGGGAGGGAGGGAGGGAGAGAGGGGGAGGGAGACTAACTCCTTCCAACAGAAAATTTCAATTAATAAGTGTAGAAAGAATGATGGAAAGAGAAAATTCATCACTTGGCAAACACCACAGCAATAATTGTTGGAAAATTTCATCAGCAGACACTAAAATTAGGAAGCAAAAATAGGAGACACAGGAAGCTGTCTCCAAGTATCTGTCCTGAAGATTCTCATTAATTAAGGAGGGATAAATGCTAATTTCACAGGAAGAAACCTGGCAGATACCCCCTGGCCCCAATGACATCCCTTTGTAACTGGCAAAGGGACACCTCGGGATCATGAAGCTTGCATATGATGCACAGAGGAGATGTGGGGTGTCCTGACCTCAATGCATCACCTCAACCCGAGCTTGAAGAAGCTGGGACCTGGGGCATTCTACAAACTCTTCGAAACCTATTGAAAACCGGGTTAAATAACCCTAAGTTATTGTAGGCTGATCAGGCCTGAAATCTCCCAAACAAATGGATGGCAAAGGCTTAAATAAATGAGACAACGGCAATGATCTGAGGGTACCAGGAGGGACTAATTCTCTTCCAACTTTAATATTCTCAGAGTTTAGCCAAAGACTGCTCCGGGTGGCCCATATTTATTTGGTTTACAAACAAAGGAGGAGGATACTCAAGAAAAGGCAGGAATCTGGGCAGGACTTTTCCAAGTAATACGTTATGTTAATTTAGGAGAACTATGTTATCTCCAGGAAGGCCTTCACAGCAGGAATGCGATGTCTGCAGCTACAGTCTCCTTTAAGTTAACTGGAGTTGAGTCAGACAGCTCACAAGCAAACACGAAAAGCCAATTGGTTAATATTAAATCCTGCTCGGAGCCACTCTGCAGTGGTCTCCGACAGAAACCATCAAGGCTGTGAAAGAGGAGGCAAGGCTGGGGAGCTGTCCAGGAACGGAGAGGTGGAGGAGAGACCGCCAAGTGCTGTGGGGTGGGTTCTGGTTTTGATCCTGGCCCCAGAACAGCATTAGTGGGATGACAGGTGACATTTGATAAGATCTGTGTGCTACATTTTATGTTGTTATAACGTAGTGTTTGAGGCCGGGAACCTTATAGAGAGAGGAGGTTTATTTGGCTCTCAGTTCTGAGGCTCCAGAGCATGGTGTCCAAATCTGCTCAGCTCCGGGAAAGGCCTTGAGGTGGGGGGTGTCCCTGTAGCAGGAGAGGTCACAGGTGAGACAGGAAGGGAGAGGCGGAGAGCCAGCAGCCGAGCTCCTTTATAGCAGCCCATTCTGCCCGATGTAATCCTGTGAGGCGGGGCCCCACGGCCCAGCACCTTCCACGGAACCACCTTGGAGGCCCCACCTCTTAGCGCCATCACGGGACCGAGCCCCCGGCTGTCACACCAGAGCACGAGGCCCTAGCAGCGCCGCCCAGCCTGCATCTGCCGGTGTGACTGCGTCAGACACAAGTGCCAGGGAAGCTGGTGGACAGGTACACGGGGATCCTGGGCGTTATTTTTGCAAGTCTAACAATTTTAGAACAAAGAAGCAAAAAGCCAGGGGAAGGCAGCTGGGCTCTGATCGTGGAGTTTAGGGGCTTCTGGGCAGGGAACTGGGTCTCTGGCTGCTTCTCTGCAGGGGCTGCTGAGGGACACCGGCCTGAGAGGCCTGGACACTCACCTCGGGCAGTGCCTGCCCCTCCAGTATGCACGAGGACCTGCTGCAGCCTGGGCTCTGCTCTGCGGGCCCAGAGAACGGCAAACGTCTCAGTCCACGTCCACCTCTTGGGGATACTTGGGCCTCTGATGCCTGTCCAGGGGACTGTCCCACGCCCCACACAGACGCTGAAACTGAGCCCAGAGAGGTAAAGCCGGCGTCTCTAAGTCACACAGCAGTAAACGCAGAGTCAGATTCAAAGCCAGGTCTGTGTGGCCCCAAACCTGGGGCCTCATCCCCTGGTGGGAATTCCGGTGCTTGCTGGAGTCTGGCAGAAGCCACAGGTCTGGGGAGGGTGGAGGCAGCAGGTTGGGGGAGAGGGAGGGGGCAACCTGATCCAGGACCCTGGGGCAGGGACCGCACACTGGAGCACGCATTGCGGAGCCCGTGCTGCACACACGTGCATTCGCTCAGGCTCCACTCTGGTCCGGTGGGGTGGGGAACAGCAGGACGTGGTGGGTTAGGAGGGAGGGACGGAGGAGGGAGTTGCCGCCGGGGTGACCAGTCAGTAACAGCGCTGGCCTCGGATGGGAGCTGGAGGAGCCGGGTGGAGCCGGGGATGTGACAGGACGGGTGGGGTCCTGGGGGCCGCCGCCGCCGGGGAGCTGCGGCCACAGCCTTCGGTGGGCAGAGAGGCTGCAGGGTGCAGGAAGGGGAGCAGCCCCCGGGACCGGCGGGACATCCGGCTGCTTTCACAGTGCGGGGCGCACAGCCCTGCAGGCCCCCGCGAAGGGCTGGGGTAGGTCACAGCGCGGGCCGGGGAGCTTCCGCCCAGGACGGTCGTCAGGAGGGAGGAGAAGCCGCAGAGGTAGGAGGCGCTCGCAGGACGGGTTTACTGCAGAACGCGCCCGAGCGCCTCCGCGACGGCACCTAGACCCGCGCAGTGCGCAGGCGCGGGGCTCGGGGAGGGGGTCGGGGCAGCGGGGTGCAGGTTGCTCTGGCCGGGCCGGCGGCCTCGGAGTCGATCCCTTCCCCAGGGGCCTGGCTGCCCCCGGGCGCCCTGCGGACGCCGCCCTCTTCAGCCTGGCGCTGAGGAGCTGGCACGCCCAGGAGACCTGGGGTTCCCTGTCCTCCGGGCTTTGCGCCACCCCCCGCCCCGCACCCCGCCTCTTCCCCCTGTGCAGGTTCCCCTCGCGGGCCGTTCCTTACTCCCCTGACGTTAAGCCCCTCGCACCCGCCCCAGCCCTCCGCTGTCGTTTAGTCAGTTTACTCCTGTCCAGGCTGGGGAGGGAACAACGGGAGCCTGAGTAATTACCATAACAATCCCACAGGGGAGGCATCGTCTTCCAGATGGGGAAATTGTGGCTCAGAGAAGTTGACTAGTTAGCGCAGGGTCGCTCAGCCGGAGCCCGGAAGAGGTGGATTAAGCTGGGTGTGGTGGTGCACGCCTGTGACTGCCGCGCTCTGGGAGCTGAGGCAGGAGGGTTGCAAGTTCAAGCCTAGCCTGGGCAATTTAGCAAGACCTTGTCTCAAAATAAAAAAATAAATATGGGCTGAGAATGAGCTCAATGTGAAGGCCGTAGGTTCAATTCGTAGCAGCGCAAAGAAAAGCAAAAAGTGGATGGCTCCTACTCTGTCTGGGTCCCCGCGCTCCCAGTGGGTGGCGAGGCGCGTCGTTTTGAACTTGGCGTCTTGCTGCAATACAAGCCCAGGGAGCCCCCGTGGGACGGCGGAAGGCTGAAAAGAACAGAATGGAAGAACAGTCGAGGAAAGACCGAAAATCGCTCTTTCTCCGCTGGCAGCAGCTCCACGGAGCGCCAGGCGCTGGGTCTGTGCGCTCGCGGAAGCCGGCTTTGGGAGGAGGCGCCGTCGAGGTCGCAAACATCCTGGTCCCCGATAAAAGCCAGGAAGCAATGCGGAATGTGGCTTCCCGGGGGCGTGGGGAGCAGAGCCTCACAGGCAGCTCGGTGACCCCTGGGCTGCTGGGCGGGCACAGGGCCACAGGACCAGGAGGGCCAGGACTCAGACGTGGCCCCGCAGGAAGGCAGAGCAGCGTGCCGAGCCGTCCGTGGCCGCGGGGCTGTGAGGCTCACGACGCTTTCAGCTCCCTTTCTGCTTCCCACATATTTCCAGACTTTGCACTGAACGTGTTGTGTGTGTAAGTCAGGGAGAATATTTAAGAAGGAAGAGAGAGCGCTCTCTGCCGTGGGCTGGGAGTTAGAGGCCAGAGCCCGGGGCGGTGGGCCTGGCTGGCTGCGTTGCCCTGGGTCCCTGTGGTCCCTGCGGGCCTGGGGCCGGTGTCACCGCTCCTGATGGAACTGAGCCGGAGGAGCTGAAGGCCCTAGGCCCGATGGTGGCGGTGATGCAGGCAGTGACAGGTCACCAGCACTAAGGGACTCAGGGAAGGTTTCTTCAGACTGGAGCACACCGTCAGGAGGGACAGTGGCGAGTTCCTGGGACAGGCATCATCGCGGTCGGGGTGAGAGATGGGGTCTACCAGGGACAGGCTGTGGGCGAGGGTGGGCCGGATCTCAGAGGCTCTGCTCCCCGCTGTTTAGTGAGCAGGACCCCGGGGCGTGTGGGGCCAAGTACAGCTGGGATGTTTTGTGTTAAGAATTTTTTTCTTGTGGTGCATTTTTAAATTTTAATTTTTATTAGCATGTGTTTGCAGTACGTAAGGACCACGCTCCTCTTGGGGGTTGGCACGTGGATGTGAAAACTCTCAATTCTTTTTACTTCTCTTTCTCCCCACCTTCCTGCACCTCTTCTTCCCCTTCCCTTTCACAAAAGCTCTATCTCCCTGTTTCCTATTACCTGTCTTTTATTTTGCTGTTTGATTTACCTGTACTTAAAATTTCTCCTATCAGAGAAACAATGTGGTATTTCAGCTTGTGTGTCTGATTTATTTCACGTACCATTACCGTCTCACATGCAGCCATTTTCCTACAAACGGCTCAAGTTGATCCTTCTTTATGGCAGAGTAGTACTCCATGGTGTGTAAACACCACATTCTCTATATCCATTCTTCTGTTGATGGACATACAGGCTGCTTTCACAATTTAGCTGTTATGAGCTGTGCGGCTGGAAACCCGAGTGTGCAAGGATCATTGTCACATGCTGTGGTTAACTCTCAGGAAGATACCTAGGAGGGAACAGCTGGGTCGAATGGAGTTTCCAGTTTTAGTGTTTTGGGGACCTCCACAGTGATTTCCAGTGTCTGGACCAGTTCCCACTCCCACCAGCAACGTAGTAGAGTGCTTTAGTCATGATGGCTCAGGGTGTGCGGGGCAGGAACTCGTCAGCGGAAAAGTCTCACTGCTGAGAATTTCAGCCCTTTGTCACTGCGGGAAGCACAGAAACCCGTGGGAATTTCAGGACGCTGGGTCTGCATGGGGCGCCCTTCCCCTCCCGGGGGTCTGAGCACGAGGAGGGGCTGTTTGGGGCCTGCTGGGCAGCCAGCCACAGGGACTTGATTTCTAAGGCTGCTGTATCCGGGGTCCCTGGATGCTCAACGGGGGGGATGGCCTCCAGGACCCTCAACTCTTTGGTCTCCCGTTGTGGTCAGACGTGCCAGCTCCCGCTGTGTGCAGTGTCACAGCAGGGACACCGTGCCCTCATCCGAGCAGAGACTAAGTCAGTTCCAGGTTGCGTATAAACCGGATGCAGCGCGCACGCGGGGGAGGGAGTTGTTGCTAGAGGAAGGATGACCGCGGAAATGTCTGCACCTGTGCAGCACAGGTGCGGCTTTTTGTTTTTATCTGAGTCCCTGTGACCTGAGCCTGCTCGAATCTGCAGATGTGAAAACTGACTGTGTCCGCTGTGTGTCTGGGGAATATTTCTCTCCCTGTCTGAGTTTCCGTTCCTCCGTGGTAAAGCAGGCCTTGTCTCAGGGTCGCTGTGAGCATTCGGGTTCTTAGTATGTGTAGGGCTGAGGGAGGAACCCTACACCTGCAGTTATATTCTCTGAGCGGTGTGGATGTCGTGTGTGGGAGCGTGAGCTTCTAACAGAACAGAGCGAACGGCAGTGTGGACATGCATGAGCTGAACTGAAGGTCAAACGGGTCAGTCCGCGCTGCCCTCCTTCCTGGGCCGCGCATGCAGCCACGCTTTGCCCTTGTGGATCCCATGTGGACACCCGAGACACACAGCCCTCGCCGTGGGCGGTTCACTTTATGGACAGAAAGTCTGATTCGGGGGAGTCCTGGAGGGCAGCCTCACTTTCATAATGGGGCTACAGGCAGGAAGGCGTCAGCTGGAGGGCACCTCAAGGGCAGGTGAGGGGTGGGTGTAGCTCCACCCAAGTCGGTCTTTTGGGAGCTCCTGCCCTAGCGCGACACTTTGTCCTTGGCCTCTGACCTGTCACAGTCCCAAGCCATCAGGATCTCCTGTTGTTCCTTCTCCACCTCTGGCCCTATCCTTTGTTTTCTTGGGAGCTAGCGTGGACTCTTGGCCCGGCTTCAAGTCCCCGCGCAGCTGTTAATCGTTGGGCCAGCTGCTTAGCCCCCTGGGTCTCGGTGTGCTCACGTGTGCAGGGGAGATCGGGACCCTGCCTGCGCAGAACTGCCGCAAGGATGGAAAGAATGAGCTCAGGTGGCGTTCTGGGGACGGAGCCCGCCTGCAGTGAGTGCTGTAGGCATGTGCAGAGTTAGACCTTAACGTCTGCCATTCTCCCAAGTCCAGGAAGACGAGCGCAGAGACCTCGCTCGGTTACCGGCTCCCCAAGCAGGAGGGTTTCGGCCGCCTGTGTCCCAGCGTTTCAGGAAAATTGAGTCAGCAGCGGCCAGGAGCTTAGGAGAAGAAAGGAAACTTTGTTTAACAACGGTGCAGCCCGGAGGTGTCGTCTCCACAGGCTGAGGCGCTGATGATAAGCAGTTTGTCCTCTGTATAGGCTGGCAGGGGGCGTTACAACAAAACTGAGATAAGCATAGCTGAAGGCCCTGGTATCTCGTGGTGAGCACAGCAGTGTGTAGCAAAGTGTGTTTAGCGCATTCACAGAAGTTTCGGTTTGATGACAAGTCGTGATTTAGCTGAGTTCTGTGGCAGAGAGGAGAACGGCTGCAGCTTTATTGAAGAGAATGGCTGCGGTTAGGTCAGGATCTCTGCTTTCGGACGAAGCCCCAGGCTGGATGCCGCGGCCAGAGTGTGACTGGGAACTGCCGCAGCGTTCCCAGCCACAGTGGGCTGGGCAGGGGATCCGAGGGGCCGTCCCAGGCGACCCTCACACTCCAGAATCCTGAGAGCAATCGGGGAGCCTCCGGGCGGGGGTGGTCACGGGGCCACCTCCTGTGATACAGGACAGTGAACACGGCTCACGTGGAAACAGGGCAGAGGGCGCCTGCGTGGGTCACGCTGCCTGGGCACAGGCTCCGGGCTGCGGGCACTGAGCTGTCCCAGCTGGGGAGCAGCGTGGCTCAGCTCCACAGCATCCAGGAGACCGGGTGGGGGGAGAAAAAGGGAAAAACAAGGCCAGAGAGAAGGGCCGGAGAGAGGAGGCTGCCTCCAGCCCTTGGTTAGATGGCTCTCTGAGGGCAGCCTTGTGCTGTGCTGGGGACTCGGCGGCCACCGGGAGGCAGGTGTCCTCCATGTCCAGGAGGTCAGCGGAGGAGCGAGTGCTGAGTGCCGGGCTAGGGCAGGGAGGGGAGGGTCAGGATGATTTCCAGATTCCACGCCAAGAGCCAAGGTCCTGTCCACTGGACATGACCTTAAACAGTTCTCCTGGTGTTCCAGTCCAAAAACGGGGGCAGCTGCTGAGGTTACGCTTTACCTTGTTTATTTGATCAGTCTCACCTCTTACCAGTTATGTAGCAAACAGCATGGGGACATGGTCAGTACCCAAGCGGGACCGACACGTGGCCCTGAACTTCAGAGCTCCCGGCTGGGAGGGGTGTGGGTGGGCCGAATGTGGAAGGTGGAGAGGGTGAGGCTGGGGGAGCTGAATGGGCTGGGCCGGCCCCTTGCATCCTGATCTCCTGATCGGCGCCCTGCTGGGGAGCATTGAGCGGCAGCTCTGGGTGGGTGAGAGGGAGGGGGCTCTGGAGAGTAGGAGCCCTGGTTTTCAGCGTTCGATGTGGTGTCCATGTTCCCATTGTCCCCAGTGCAGGGCTGGCCTTGGTGAGTTGGCCCAGTGCCACACAGACTCGGCCGAGCCCTCCCCTGCTTGCTCAGAGCCTCATCTTCCAGATGCAAGTTGAGCATCCTGCAAGGGGCCCGGGGGAGGGCCTCCCATCCTGGTCCCTCGGGCACCAATCCGGGCTGCAGGCAATTGTGAAGCCTCAGTTTCCCCTCCAGGAAGTGAAGATCCGGATAGTACGGTGCCCTGGCTGTAGTGAGGATGAAGTGAGACTGCTCGCGCGCAGCTGCCTTCTGTCCTGATGCCTGTGGCCCTATCTTCCCCCTGGTTGCCCCAGCTGCACCCTGTGGAAAGAGGCAAGGCGGTGGGGGGGAGGCCTGGGCAATCCCTTCAGTCAGACGGTCTTGTGAACTGGGACTGTAGCCAGCGGAGGCCGGCAGCCCCAGGACCACCAAAGGTCCCTGTTTCCACCCCGCGCTAAACGGCGGTTCCCTTCTTCACCCGACTGCACTGCGGGCCTCGCCTGACAGCCCTCGTCCTCCAAGTCTCCTGTCCAGCCCTGTGGGAGTCTCCGAGCTCCCCAAAGCTTTCCCCGCGGGGCTTCCCCCAGGGGCGCCTTACCTACTGCTCATTTATGCTGAGATGGGGATGACTGCTGCCCACTTGTCCTTCTCCAGGTGCTGCTGGAGAAGCTTCGGTGAGGAAAAGGGAAGGAAAAGGGAAAGCAGAAAGGCGCAGGCAGAGGGCAGCGAGGGCTGGGGACAGAGCCTGGAGTGCAGACGGGACCAGGTTCTCACGGGCTCGCGGGCGGTGCGCGGCCTGTGCCCCTCAGGTCTGCTCCCGCGCGGTGAGGAGGGAGATGCCGCCGTGTCGCTGTCCCCGAGTGGGGACTCTGAGGACACGGGTCTCGGCCCTGTGTGAACTCCCCGATGCTGGGAACAGCTGACGGCACATCGAGTGGCTTCGAGCAGCACAGGCGTGCTGTCCTCTGCTAAGGAGGGGAAGCAGGGCCCGGCTCCTCCTGCATTCTCGGGGATATCTTTCCCAAGGCTGCCTGCCGCATGGCAGCCACTGCGTCACACAGACCCCCTGCTCCGTCATTTCCTCGCCTTCTGCGCTCCTGACACCCCGTCTCCCTCTCACAAGGAGCCTCAGGATGGCCTTGGGCACAGGTGGACGTCCAGGATCACCCCCACCCTGAGGCCTTTACCTGACCGCATCGGCAAAGTCCCTCTTGCTGCGTTGGTTGTCTCAGTCCCCGGGCTGGGGGTGGGAATGGGGTGGACAGAGGCTGTGCTGCACCCGGGGGCTCCTCAAAGCACTGCCAGGGCACGACCTTGACCCCTGGCTAAGACCTGCGTCCTTGTACTCCCGGTGTCCCCTTTGGTACCTGCTGGGTGGGGCGGGGCAGAGGCCAAGGCACTGGGCCAGGCGATCTGAAGACACATGTCAGGCGCTACTCAGCTGATGACTTCCTGGGGACCTGGGTCAGAGGGGGCTCCCAACCCCTTCCTCGGGTGCTGTGGCCTCAGTGGATGTGAGGGTGCCCGTGGGTGCTGGGTGCTAGGTCATCATTGGCAGTGCTGATGGAGGGGAGGGAAGGGAGGGTTGTCCCAGAGGCAGAGGACTTGGACCGATTCCGAGGGACAGATCACCAGATTGAAATCTGTGTGGGAAAGGGATAGTGTTGCAAGGGCGACCTTGACAGCGCTGGACCAGCTCTCACCGGCTGACCCTGACCCCTGGTGCTGTGATTTAAGCATTTGTCAGCCTTAGTTGTTTGCTGAAGCAAAAGTCAGGGACTTGAAAAATAGGTCAAGATCAAGGCCATGCTAGCAGCTCAGAAAGGCTGCTGTGGAGTTGCTGGTATCTGAGCCCCAGTCAAGCTCAAATGCAGAAGGGCGCCCTGCACTGGGCCCCAGCAGCTCCCAGACTCCCAAGGAATCAGCCATGGGGAGCCCTACTGCTGCCCGAAGGGAGAGGGTCCCAGGGCCAGGAGGTCCCTGACCCCGGGAGGAGAGTGCAGGAGCAGCGAAGGAGGCCAGGCCATGCTCCAGAGCAGGGTCCTGGATAGAGCAGCACCCCTGGTGCTCTGGAGCCGGGACAGAGCATGCACGTGAGCTCCCCAGCCTCTGCTCCAGATACTGTTTGGTAGGAGCCTGGGGTTGGGGCAGAGCTTACAGCGTGGGATGACCCAAGTTTGGCTGTGCCTGGGCGGCCCTGGGAATGTCCATCGCTGTGAGCTTGTGGCACTGACAGGGGCAGAGGAAGCCCCTGACCTACAGTTCCTCCGAAATCCTACTGCTAAGATCCCTAAAAAAAAGAAAAGGCAAAACTCCTATTAGGAAGGACTATAGTCTACATGAAAAAAGGCAAAGTCCATAGCATATGAGACTTCTTATAAAACAAGACCCCACTCATGAAAACAATACATAATTCACAGAAGAAATACAAACTGGCATCGAATATACCCAGAAGTTCAGTCTCACCTTAGTCAGAGTATGGAAAGAAACGCACACGTGCGGGTAGAGCTGATTTGGTGTCTCTCAGCCTGTGACGCTCCCACCTGCAAGCCCCTTGTCAGTGGCCCTGCTCCCTTGCCTGGCTGGGCCAAATATTCCTCCTGGAGAGGAATCAGAATCTGGAGCAGAGGCTGGGGAGCTCTCTGCTCCCAAAGCCCTTTCCCTACGAGTGAGTAATTTCACGTGCTGAGCATGAAGTCAGTCTCTCTGCTTCGCCTGGAACACAGTACAGGTCTGAGCACAATTCTTAGCTCACGATAGACTCATAGCATCAGCCCACATGAGGCTTCTCTTTCAGAGACTCTTTTCTGGGCTGAGGATGTAGCTCAGTGGTAGAGTGCTTGCCTAGCATGTGTGAGGACCTAGGCTCAGTCCCCAGTACTGCCCAGAACAAACAGACACAGAAACAAAAAACTACTTTTCATTAATAAAGCTGGGAAAACTGGTTATTCACATGCGGAAGAATGAAACTAGAGTCCTGTATTCTACTATATATAAAAAAGGTTTTTTGAGACAGGGTCGGTTCAGGCCGGCCTTGAACTCACTATGTAGCGCAAGCTGCCCTCACAGCATGATTCTCCTGCTTCTGCCTCCCGAGTGCTGGGATTACAGGAGTGTGCAACCGTGCCCAGCAGATTTTAAGTCTTTGACCATAAAGAATGTTTAAGCAGATATATGTAACCTGATTTAAATATTATACAATGTTTACATGTATTGAAACACCACACAGTACCACATAAATACATGTAATTTTTATGGTTCATGTATCAGTTAAAAATAAATTTAATTTAAAAATAAAGAAATAGCATATGATCTGATAATCACACTACTGGGCATTTTCAAAAAAACCCAATGGAGTCAGGATGTTGAAGAGACACCTGCCCTGCCCTAGCCTATTTGTACAACACTGTTCACAGCTGCCAAGATGGGACTACACCCTCATTAAGCATTGATTGGTGAGTGGGTAAGCACAGTGTGCCATAGACACACAATAGGTTTTTTTCATAGTAGGATTTATTCACCATAAAATATCATACAATCCTGTCATTTGTGCCAGATGCAGGACATTGTAGTTTTTTTTTCTTTTTTTTTTGTTTTTTTCTCCGGTACCGGGAACCGAACTCACGACCTTGCACTTGCCAGGCAGGCGCTTTGCCGCTGAGCTAAATCCCCAGCCCCTGTTTTTTGTTTTTTTTTTTTTTTTTGTTTTTTGTTTTTGAGACAGGGTCTTGCAGTGTAGCCCAGGTTGATCTTGAACTTGCAATCCTCCTTCCTCAGTCTCCCAAGTGCTGGGACTACAGGCATGCACCGCCATGCCTGGCCAGGACATTGTGTTAAAAGAGAAAAGCCAGGCGCATTACAGTGAACACTGTCTGTTGTCACTAACAGGTGGAAAACAAGAAAATTCCTCTCCCAGAAGCAGGGAATGGCCTCGAGGGGCAGGGTGGCGTGGGGGATTGAGAGAGATTGGCTAACAGGCACAAAGTTACAGCCAGATGAGAGAAGCTGAGCACAGTGGGGGGCTATAGTTAACAGTAATTTATTGATCATTTCAGAAAAGCTGGAAGAAAGGGTTTCGAAGGTTTTCACCACAAAGAAATGACAAAGTGATGGATATGTTGGTGTTAATTCCTCTGACATGGTTGTGACACATTGCACACTTGGACTGCCGTGTTGGGCCCAATGACTATGACTGGTTATTAGTCATTTAAAAAAAAAAAGAAAATACCTGCAGTCTGCTACTTACAATATATAAGCAGTATTTTTAATAATACAGTACAGTCCTGGGAAAGCACTGTCCCAGGACAAAGTAGACGGTGGCTCATGCCATCACTGGGGTCCATGCCTTTCCCGCCTGTGGTTCTTCCTGCCCTGGCAGCTGCCATCTGGAATCTGTGTCTGCCACTCCCCTGCCTCCTGCCGCCTCCATTGGCCCATATTCCTTCAAATATAGTTTCTGGTTTCACTTGTTTACAATTTTAAGAAGGAATACCATGTGTATATTTTTATGGGGCTTAGAGGCAAGTAGCCAGAGGCAAGGGCAGAGACTGACAGGGTGCTAGTGAGGGGCCTGTGGAAGAATCTGGAATGTTCCATGTTTCAGTCTGCAGAAGAATCTGGAATGTTCCATGTTTCAGTCTGCAGAAGAATCTGGAATGTTCTGTGTTTCAGTCTGTGGAAGAATCTGGAATGTTCCGTGTTTCAGTCTGAGGTGCTAAGATATGATAAATTGGCAAGCTGGTATCTCACAATAATAAAGAAGAATCTGAAGACATTAGAGATTTTTTAAAAGGTGAGGGAAAAAAATAAAGAAGCAAAGCCGCTCAAACAAACTCAAGGTAAGTGAAGTCACTTATCTGAGGAGACACGATGGTTCCCCTAAGTTTGTGCCCTTGCATCTATGGGGCATCCCAGGGCAGCAGCTGCTGTGGTCCAGGGCAGAGGACAGGCACACGGGGCTCACTGAATTCTTTTTCTCACCCCACTGCAGAGCCTCAGGCCTGGGAGTAACCCCCGTGATGGCCACCACTGCTTCCCCTCCACCCCTCGCCACAAAGGATGCTGCTGTGGAGAACAGCAGCTTCTACTATGACTACGACTACCTGGACTCAGTGGTCTTCCTGGTGTGCACGAAGGACGAGGTCCTGTCCTTCGCCCGTGTCTTCCTGCCAGTGTTCTACAGCCTGGTCTTCATCCTGGGCCTGGGCGGCAACCTGCTGCTGCTTGTGGTCCTGCTCCGCTATGTGCCCCGCCGGCGAATGGCCGAGGTCTACCTGCTGAACCTGGCCATCTCCAACCTCCTCTTTGTGGTGACCTTGCCCTTCTGGGGCATCTCCGTGGCCTGGCATTGGGTCTTTGGCAGTTTCCTGTGCAAGGTGGTGAGCACCCTTTACACCATCAACTTCTACAGTGGCATCTTCTTCATCAGCTGCATGAGCCTGGACAAGTACCTGGAGATCGTCCATGCCCAGCCCCTGCACAGGCTGAGGACCCGGGCCAAGAGCCTGCTCCTTGCTGCCCTGGTGTGGGCCGTGGCACTGGCCATCTCTGTCCCCGACATGGTCTTTGTGCAGGTACACGAGCACCCCAAGGGCGTGTGGAGCTGCTACCCAGATTTTGGGGGCCATGGGACCACCTGGAAGCTCTTCCTTCGCTTCCAGCAGAACCTGCTAGGTTTCCTCCTTCCCCTCTTGGCCATGATCTTCTTCTACACCCGCATCGGCTGCGTCCTGGTCCGGCTGCAGCCCCGGGGCCAGGGCCGGGCGCTGAGGATGGCTGCGGCCCTGGTGGTGGCCTTCTTTGCCTTCTGGTTCCCGTACAACCTCACCTTGTTCCTCCACTCGCTGCTGGACCTGCAGGTCTTCGGGGACTGCCAGGCCAGCCGGCGCCTGGACTACACCATGCAGGTGACCGAGAGCTTGGCCTTCCTCCACTGCTGCTTCACCCCCGTGCTCTATGCCTTCTCCAGCCGCCGCTTCCGCCAGTACCTGAAGGCTCTGCTGGCCACTGCGCTCAGACGGCGCCTGGCATCCGGCCCCACCCAGGCCTCGGTGTCCCGGGGGTCTGAGAGCAGCAGGCTCACTGCCCAAGAGGACATGACCAGCCTGAACGAACTGGCACAGGGGCTGGCCGAGGGCTCCCTGAACCCGGAGGATGTAGGGAGTCACTAAGGCTGGGCCAGGCCAGCCTGGTGCTGGCAGCGGGTCCAGCTTGCTTGGGCTTCCACACGGAGTGCCTGCCACCAGGGGCCTGGGAACCAGTTCTCAGCCTCCTCCACTTCTTCCCCCACGGGCCCGCCGCACAGGCCGCAGTGGTTTCCCAGCTCACCTCCCCGCACTTTGCACATCTGTTGCTGGTGCGTGCCAGGCAGCCAGCGGCCAGGGAGTGCGGCACCCTTGGCTGTCATGCACTGCTCCCCCAGTGACAGCCCAGTCAATCCTTCGAGGGTTGCTGGGGCACCTGCCCCCAGCCAAGCCCTATCTCCCTCCTGCCCACGCTGCTGGGATATCCTGGCGCAGACTGTTTCTGGGGACCCCAGGCTCGTTCCCTGGGGATCCCAGCCATGCTACCGGCCTGAGCTGCTGCCACCAGGAAGATGAAGTCACACCTGTCCTCCAAGGCCTCGGCTCAGATCCCCTTCTCCCTCAGACCCCGTGTCTGCCCTGTGGATGCACGTCTTGCTCCCCCTTCTTTCTCCTGCGCTCTGCTTCTCCGTGCCTCTTGCTCTTTCTTGCTTCCAGTGTGTTTTTTCGGTCTGTCGCCGTCCCAAGCCCCATCCCAGGTGAGTCCTTGGGCCCAACAGTGCACCTGGGAGGCCATGGGAGGTGTTGTGGCTGGGCGGCTCTGTCCTCCCTTGCTTGGGTGGAGGTTGGGGCTGAACCTGGGGCTGAGACCAGGATGGTTCCACTAGTGTCCCCCATACGCCCAGGGTTAAGGGGCTGGCCCCCAGGGTGTCATTAGTGAAGTAGAGCCCCGTGGGAGGGAGGGCTTTGTTATTAAGGACAGGCCCTAGTGAGGTTGCAGTGAAGTCACAGCTTTCTCCTTTCTTTATTCTTTCTTTCTGGCCCATGAAGTGGCCGGTTTGCTCTTCCGTACACTGCCCATGGGAGGCAGAGCAACAGGTTTGCCCAATCTGGGACTGGAACCCCCACCTCAAAAAAAAACCCTGTAAGCCCAAATAAACCTCTTCCTGATTACAATCGGATTATTCAAGATACGGGATCACTGAGCTTCCTACACACAGCCACCAAAGCCTTCACCTGCCACACTCCAGACATGTGGCTGCAGAGGACACGTGATCCAGGCAAAGCCAGGGACATGCAGGGGCACAGGCCAGAGGCGGGAGCCCAGGCAGGAGGGTGCGCGGTCCAAGCTGCTCCCCCATCCCTTGAACCTCAGAGGGCCAGGGGCTGGCACAGCGTGGGCGTCGTGGGGACAGGGGCCCAGCCTCAGAATTGGGCATAGCCTCGCTCAGCCCGGCCTGCGCTTGGGGTTGCCCAAGCTCACAGATGCCTTTCCTGTGTGGGCTCAGGCTGCCCTCTTGACCCACAGTGCTGGCTCAGTGCATCCTCTTCAAGGCCCCACACTGTCCCGCCCCTGTGCCCTGGTGGAGGGGAGCCCCGGGGCACAGTGACGAGATTCTCCCCCAGCTTTCTGTAGCACTCAACGCTTCCTTCCGTGTCGTGGGACCACATAGCACCCTGTGCCTCTCGTGACTTCTGTCTCGCATGACTGGACCCAGAGCTTGGAAGGATGGACCCAAGAGAGAAGGGATGAGGGTGGGAGCGAAGATGCAGGGGCGGTGAGCACAGGAGACCAGGGGCACTGTCACAAGTAAAGTCTGCATCCTCCGTGCTTCCCTGTGTGCTTGGGATGTAGTGGGTGTTCACTGCGTTCTTTTTGATTGCATTTTTTTCTCTCTCCTTATTCATTTTGGAATAAATGGCTGGTAAATAGAGGATTGAGGAGTGTTATATCTTGCTGAGGACCAACTTGACCTGGTACAGAGCAGACAGTAATTCATATTAATAAAGTGGGACAAAAATATATTGAGATTCTGTCCTGGGCCTACACGATTTGTGGTGAGACTCCTGCCTGGTTTAAGGACAGATTAAGCCAGCGGCCACAACTGAGGCCAGCAGTCTGTGACGTTCTGGAGCCTCACAGCAAGCTAAGGTGGCAGCTGAGCACTTGAGGCATGCACATTCCTTCTGGTTCAGCACTCATAGTTAGCGGTTGGGTTACTGGTTAACATTGACCTGCTCCTGTGCACTTTTCCCAAAATGCATTGCTCCTCAATTCTTGAACTTGACTGTGTCAGCAGCTCACCCCCACTGCTTCCTGCGGCCCAGCAGCACACCCACAATCATGCTGTGCACCTCATAAAGCCCACAGACACCACGCCTCATGGTATTAGTCCTTACTGGGTTTTGACCATCCTGGTGCCCCTTGTAACTAATATATATCTCTTGTCTGTGTTTTACTCTGTCATCGTACCCCTGTGCAGGAGATCTGTCATCCTAGGCCAGGACCCTGATGATAATACCTGTCCTCTCTCATCTTTTCCCATGCTCTAGCTGGCATCCCCATGGCATGGATGTCCTGAGCCTGCTGTCCTTCTGTGGAGCCGAGTCAGCTCTGCTGCCTCTACTCTCCCCCAGAGGACCCAGGCTCCCCTTGCTCCGGACGGACTCCTAGCTCCCTCGATCCTGGGAGTGAAGCTCCACCTCTGATTGTGGCTATGTGTTTTGGGACAGGGAAGACAGGTTCTCCTTGGAGCTCCTGAAGTGTTGCCCCAAAGGGACTTCTGTCTTGCTCACAGGCCAGTGGGCAGATGGCACAGCTCAAGCTGTTGCAGCATGGCCTGGCACCTAAAGGGCCTAGTGCCCATGATGTAGTTGGGTGGGACAAGGAACGCCGGGGAAGTGTCACTGGCAGGCTTGTCACCAGCTTTGGCAGATGTGCACATGTGCCTATGTGTGTGCATGGGTGTGTATGTGGGTCACACAGGTGGTTGGGGACAGACTCCTGCCCTACGCAAACCTTCCATCCTGACAAGACCCAGCACAGAGCAGACACCTGGGAGAAAAGGAGGCGTCGATGGGAGAGGTGGATAGCGCCAGCAGGGAGAAGCCCCTCTGGCAGGCCTTGCTGTGGGTATTGCAGGGCTGGGCCTACCTTCTGTGCTGTCTCTCCAGCTCCCACCCTCTGTCCTCATCTATCCCATCCCCACCACGGCTCAGACTTCAGCAGCCACAGTTGGGGAGCAATACTGTCCCGCTCTCACCTGACCCTGGGAATGCATGTCTGGCAATTTGCACAGTTTCTGTTTCTATGCCAGAAGGCTGAGACTGGAGAAGGGTGGGAATGGGTCAGGACACAAAGGCAGGCAGCTGACAAGCACTGTCATGATTCTGTCGTTTAATGTGAACTTGGAGCTTGGGATCAGAAGAACGAAAATGATATCACAAGCTGGGAGGTTCCAGGCTAGGACACAGGGCAGGAGGAGATACATTACAGAATGACACGTAACAGGTGTGCTGGGTTACACAGGGTGTAGAGGAACCCAGGGAGATACAGGCCTGTAGGGCTGGGTGGCAGAAATCCCAGAAGGTTTCCAGGAGCAGCAGGCGCTGGAGCAGTCAGTGAGGCAGTGCCCCTACTTGCAGAAAGCAGACAGGCTTGAACCATACTGGATGGGGAAATCTGGGGACCACCGTGGCCAGAGGGGACACATTTCAGAGGCATCAGGTGTTGGGGACACAAAGTCACTTAGCTAGGGGACTGTGAGAGGGAGTGAGGGTGTCTCTGAGGCGATGGGGTGGTGGCTGGAGGGTGACCCAGGCAGGAGAGGCAGGGAAATCAGGAAGAGGTGTGGCCCTGCGCACGGCATGGGACAGAACCTGAGCTGTGCATGGGTCCAGCTGCAGCAGCAGCGTGGGACGCTGCATGGGCGATGGGAGGCCGCTGCGAGCCCGCAGTGACTGTGTAGACTGAGGAGGCTTGAGGGCACCCTGAGGGGCGCCGGACCCATGGGCCGCCACGCAGCACCCTGAACACCTAGGACATCAAGGGCAGCCACCAGCACCCCTGAGGCTGTGAGCGCTTGTCATGTGGCTGGTCTGGGCTGAGCAGTGGTGCAAGGATAAAGCACATCCCAGATTTCCAAGATGGGGCAAAAGGAAAGGAATGTAAAAATATTTTGTTAATATTCTTAGAATGGTCACATGTCAAAATGCAAATAATTTGGAAGCACTCAGCTCTATTGAAATATATTGTAAAAATGAATTTTATGCTTTTGGCTTTTTAAGAACATGTCTACTAAGAAATTAAAAATTGCAAGCCTGGCGTAGTGGTGCACGCCTGTAATCCCAGCACTCAGGAGGCTGAGGCAGGAGGATCATTGTGAGTTCAAGACCAGCCTGGGCTACAAAGTGAGCTCAAGGCCAGCCTTAACTGCATAGTGAAACCCTGTCTCAAAAGGACAAAAAAAAACAAAAGTTAAAAATTGCACCTGTGGCTTGACTAGAGGATGACAGTTTCTAGACCCTGAAGTCCACAGGATGTGGGAGACAGCGGCTTAGGAGGGTGGATGCTGAGGTTTGCAAGGTGCAGCATTTCTCATGGGGGTAGGGGAAGTGGACATCCTCGCTCCATGAACTTGGCCCCAGACAGTGCCCTTCCACTGTACTTTCTGTCCCAGGGTGGTTCTGCAGACCCCTTTGAGATGACCAGGAGGCCAAAGAATGAGACATCCAGGACATAGGGGGAGGGGGCTCCCAACCAGGGAGGGTGGGTGGCAGTGCAGAGGGGTGAGCAGAGGTGGGAGACCCCAGATCCCTCCTAGCCAGGACTGGCTGAGCTCAGTCCATAGACTTCAGATGGTAGCGGAAACGCACGTCAAAGCTGGGCTGGGAGGTGCCAAAGCCCCAGCGCCTTGGATCCTTAGGGGGCACTGGGGTGTCAGGGTCCACCAGCTCTAGGTCAAAATATGTGACCATGAGCAGAATAAAGAGCTTCATTTCACTGAGGGCGAAGAACCTGCCAGGGCAGATGGACACACCTGAGCCCCATGGCATGTTGTAGTGGTGGATCTTCTTGCCTGCCTTATAGAAGTTCATTTTCCGGCTGCCGTCAGGGTTGAGGAACCGATTGTACTTGAAGGTGCAGGGGTCAGGGTGGATGTCAGGGTCCATGTGCACAGAGAGGTAGGGGAAAAGGGCTACTTTGTCTCCTCGGCGGAGCAGGTACTCACACCCACTGGCCATCTTCAGGGTGTAGTCTTCCTGCACTACCCTGATCAGAGTAGGTGCGGCTGCCAGCCTCAATGTCTCTTCCATCACGCTGTCCAGGACAGGGGTGCACTGCAGGGCACTGATCCGGAAGGTGAAGTACTGCTTGGCTTCCAGCTTGGTCCCATGCAGCACCTGGGCAGCCTCCTCCTTCACAGCCTGCATGGCTTCTGGGTGCTTCAGGAGGAACAGGAGGGCCCAGAATGTGGTGGGCCCTGTGTTCCCCTGTGAGGCCCAGAGCATCATGAAGTTAAACTTGTCCAGCATATCTGGGGTAGCCCCCCACTCGCTCAGATGGCGGAGCATGTAGCCCAACCAGTTGCTTATGCCGTCCTTCTCTGGGTTGTGTCTCACAGAGAGTATCTTGTGAAAGAGACGCTGGAGTTGGCCCACTTCTAGCCATTCCCGGGGCCCCAGCAGGGAGTAGACAAACCTGGGAAAAAGAAGGTCGAACCTGCGGAACTTCTTGAATAGCTCCTCTGCCTGTAGCAGGTCCTGCTCCTTATCCTCCGTGCAGCCAAACAAGCTCAGGTAGCCAGTCTTGAACATGATGTTGTAGCAGAAGTGAAAGAGACCATCCTCTTGCCAGCAGCTGGCATCTAGTCTTGGGCTTCTGGGCCCCAGCAGCACCAGGGACAGGGTGTCCAGCAGGACCTCGTTCAGGTCCGCCAGGCCGTCCCCCATGAGGTACTTGGTGCTGGCGGAGTGCATCAGCTGGTGGTCACTATTCAAGGGCTGGTATCCAAACACCTTTCGTACCAGCTCCTTGGCATACTGCGCAAAGTCCAGATTTTTCTTTGTATTCTTGAGGATGGGGCCAAAGGAGAGGGGGTCCATGACGAAGGTGAAGAACTGGTTCCCCAGCTGCACAGTGAACACATCCCCATGCTTGGCCTGCATTCCCTTCAGGAATTCAAGCATGTTCTTTCGGAAAGCCACGGCATGGCCAACACAGGGTATGGGGCCCTTGTCCAGCGGGGGCTCCTGGGACTTGCGTTGTCGGAAGATCCCTGGAAGACACAGGTAGCCCATGACGGCCACCAGCAAGGCTCCCAGCACCAGGCCCCAGATCACCATAGCTGTACTCCTGCAGTTGTGGACAGATGCTTGCTGTCTGGGAGCACGAGAGCATTGCCAGGCCTTTAGTAGTTGGGCACAGAAAGGTCAGCCCACCTGGACTTTGCTCTGTCACTGCAAGTTGTGATAAATGAGCCTGGTGAAAATATTCCCTTTGATAAGTTACAAGGCAACCCCCCCCCCGCCCCCGCCACCATGGGGGATTTAAGCTCTTTTATTAAGGAGTGAATAAAAACTTCCTCTTCACCTGTGCCACTCCAGTTCCCCTTGACAAAAGCCAACTCTGCCCTCACCTGTGTTGGCAGAACCAACGTTCAACTCTTACGAACAACTCACCCTGCTTGGGCTGTTCTGGCCCATGGACATGCCCCTCCCGGAAAATGTTCTGGCCCACAGACACCCTGAAAAACAGCTTAAAAACCCCACGCTTTGCTCAGCTTGGGGCTGTGCTACTCTGCTGGGCAGCGTGCCATGTCTCTCTCCCCCCATAATAAAGACTCCTCTCATGTCAGAAGGTCTGGTCTAGTTCTGTGTGGGTCTCAGCCCGCTCATATCACCCCTGACTTAATATGTGGCCCGGTGTGGTCACAGGTGACCAGCAGGTAGCAGTGGGCACAGCCTACTCAGCAGCACACACCTGCGTCTGCCTTTTGAGACTGCTCTGGCACTGTCTCTGTATGTTTAACTTGAGTCCACTCCTCCCCCGACTGTCTTGGTTACTTTTCTCTCTTGCTGGGACAAAATACCTGATGCCCAAAATTAAGGAAGGAAAGGTTTATTTCTCTTACAATTCGTGGAGGTTTCAGTCTGTACTTGGTAGATTATAAGGCAGAGTGGCACATGGCAGAGAGCTACAGCTCAGGGTGACAGAACACAGCAAAGCAACAAGCACACACCAGGGCGGAATGGGGGAGGAATGGCCTCAAGCACTCTTTTCCTCTCCCTTACATATGCAAACTATCCACCCCAGGGCGGGTGCAGCTCTCACACCCATAATCAAACTCTTAAAGCCTGCCCCATGGCCGCATGAGGCTTTGGGGGGGGATACCCAGATACAAACCATAACACTGACCTACTGACTATGCATTTATTTATTCCAACATTCCTGTATTTCCTAGCTCACTTAGAGTGCGCTATGTGCTTACAAAGCTCCACATCCACGCCTTCCTCTTCTCTAAAAGGCTTGACATAAGCTCCTATTCTTCACTGGCCTCCAGACCATGTGACTTAACCTCCCTGGCCCCACTCCTTCACCTGTGAAACAGAGAGGGCAGTATCCCATGGATGTACTTTGGGTGGTGGGAATGTAACACACAGGAAGAACTTGGCTTGTGCTCCATGGGGGCAGTCACCTCTGCTCCTTCCAGGGTCCACAGCAGTCCTGTGCTGGTCTCCCATCCTCACCCAAGTCCATCTTCTCTTTTGGTCTCTAATGTGCTGAGGGGGTGGAGCCTTGGAGTCATTTTGTTTCTGGCTCCTGTGTATTCAGAGGCCCAGCAGAGTCAGTGCACAGCTGCCTTAGACAACCCAACCCAAAGTGAAGGAGGGTGGATGCTGGCCCTAAAAAGAGGCGCAGTTGGACAGGGGCTGACTCCACTGAGAGTGCGGTGTTAATAAACTGTCTGAAGGGCCCCTGACCTTCTGGATTGAGTACTGTGCAAGTGGAGGCCCAACCATTCTGCCTGAAGGAGGTGTCCAGGAGGTTAGAGAAGCCACAGGCAATAGGGACATGAACCAGTTACTACAGCACCACAAGAACCCCTGCTCAGGGTGAGGTCTGGACTCTCTGACAGCTGCCCTGCTGGGCACTGAGGTGAGCTGCCCACTAACCAGGGGCCTCCTGTGAGGTGTCGACCATTCCGCCATCAGCCGGTATCCACAGAGAAAGCCGCAACATGTACACCAAACTTTAGCTGAGTAGCCTCCTCGCCATGGTTGCAGTAAGTGAGGTTCAGGCCCTACTGAAGCAGCCCTGACAACGCTTAAATCATTTGTTAGCATCGTCACCTGCAGACAGAGGAGGCAGAGACCCAGGTCCATAGCTGTGCTGTTGAGCTTCATTTTTCTGTGCACAGATCAGAAAGCCCTCTTCGATTGCAAGCACAAGAGCTTAGCACTATTAACTTTCCCTAGCTCTAGAATTCAGTCATAAACTGTGGTCCAAATCCACCAACCAGAAATTTGTTCCCTAGTGTTTAATGGATGGAATGTTGTTCGACATTTATTGGTATTGGGGATTGGACTTGGGGTCTTTGCAGAACTACACTCCCAGGCCTTCTCTTACTTTATATTTTGAGGCGCAGTCTCCCAGTTGCCCAGGCTGGGTTCAAACTTGGATCCTCCTGCTTTGGCCTTCAGGTGTGCACCAGCACTCCCGGTTTACAGTCATTTTTTAAAAATTTTCTCTTTCTGAGACAAGCTTTTGCGATGCAGTTCAGGCTGGCCTCGAACTCAAGGCGATCCTCTCCCTCTGCGTCTGGAATGCTGGGATTACAAGCGCGTGCCACCACGCCCGTTTACAATCATTCTTCACTTCATTCACTCATTCATTCATGCCTTCCCTCCCTCATCCCATCCGGCAGTGCCCTCCAGTTCACTGGGCTCCCACCGGCAGGAACTTCGCCTGTTGCAGGGAGTCGCAGCGGCCTGCCTCTGAGGTCCAAAGTAGGACAAGGTTGAACGGCATGGACCCAGGGACCTAACGCTGGATGGCCAGCCTTCGCTCCCTGCTGCCCAGGGGGAGGACAGGCGGCCTCGCCGCTAGATGGCGACGCGGGGACGTAGGCGGGTGCGGCGTGACAGGGCGGTCCCAGGTCCGGAGGGCCTGCGTCAGGGGCAGCGCGGCTGCAGAGGCAGAGGGTTCCCGTAGGTCTTCTCTGGGTGGATGTGGCCTGGCCTCGGGAACTCGGCCCTAAGGGGTCCCTGAGAGGTCCGGGTCCCCCTCTGCGACAGCCCTCAGGCGGAAACGCACTGGCGAGCACTGGAGGGGGCCAGGCACACCGATGGCCAGTGGGCGCGGCCTAGAGAGGCGGAGCCCTAGCACCGGAAAAGGGGAGGTGCACTTCCGGCCGCGTGGGCCGCTGGGACGGCTGGTCCGGGCTGGATTGAGGGGTCTGGCGGAGCTGAGGCGACCGTTGGCCCTAGGTAGCTTCGCTTCCAGTTGCGTCTGCCCCTCAGTCCGCGGAGCCATCCCGAGGGCGTATGCGGGTGTCCTGCTTTCCCCCTGCCCTGTCGTTTGCGGCTCCCACCGCCAGCCCCGGCTGCCTCGGCGGGAGACGCCGGGCCTCCTTTCCTGTCGCCCGATGGGCGCCGTCTGTGGGGAGCGGGGGGAGCGGGCTCTCGGGGCTGCGCCCAGGTGGGCCTCGCTCTTGACCAAAAGTTTGAGCACCTGGCACTGGAACGAGGCCCCTGTCCGCCAGCCGCGTTCCTACGTTGGCGCTCTCTGCTGGTGATACAGGAAGATAGACACTCCCGACCTGAACGGTATCTGGGACGAGTTAGTGTTCTGTCAAATCGAAGAATGAATTTTAGGACCCACGGAGGTTAAGAGCAGAACATGTTTACTAAGGGAAAGAAAGCTGTCCGAGAGAGGGTCAGAAGGGGGCCCGAGTGGGTTGCCCAGGGAACCTGTCTTTTCCAAGGATTTTCATAGAGCAAAACCACCAGGTGAGGTGGGTCCAAGGTGGGGAAAAATGGGAAATCATGAAGTAGGACAAAACTGTGTTCAGCCAATAAGAATTGTTCAGATAAAATTGATTAAATCGGGATGGAATGGGGAAGCGAGTTCTAGAATGTCAATCCCTGGTGTCCATCCCTAGGGAGGTATGTGGGTGCATTTGTTTAGTCTTTTGTCTTGAGGTCTGGCTCAAAGGGGAAGTGCCTACCTCTCGTGTTGCCAAGTATCTTGTCCTCCATACTGGCTCCTTCCAGGGCCTGGCCCTGCCTGACTGCCTGTAATATTTCTATCCAACTCAGCTGCCTACAACAGTTTAACTTTGGGCTGGGAGTATTTATGGTTCCTTTTCCTTTCCAGCTTCCGAGATCCTTCTTTTTTCCAGGAGAGCTGCATGGCATCTGGTCGGCAGCCTGGCTCAGGGTTAACTGTGCTCACTCCCAGCCTGCTTCCTTCACCTGTAGGTACCACTGACATTGAAGCCAGTGTAGGCCATGAATGGCAGATACGTATTCCTGGTGTCTGCTCTGTCACCCACTCATGACCTGAGCTGGACCATTGCATTACATCTACCTGTTTTGATGTGTCACAACATAAGGCTAAATCTGAGAATTTGTCTGTGGTAAGGTGCGGGGGCAGGGCTGGTGGTTCAGGCAGGCAGGGACGAGATCTCCCCTTGGGAGGTCAATGTCTTTCTGCCTTGAGGCTGCTGCTAGGCCTTTCCGGCAGTGCCCAGGAGGGCACCGAGACACAGGGCGGCACACAGGTGGGCATGGGCTTCCCTCCCTGGGCACACGCTGCTCCCATCCCTCTGGTTGTGTCCGGCCAGCCTGGCCTGCGAAGTTCCTCGGATCTGTGTGCAGTCCCTCCCAGCCACAGCCCAGGTCCTGACTTGGGCCCTCGGCTGACAGACTGGTCACCTGGCAGCCTCTGGCTCTGTTTCCTGGGCGTGAGGGAGGAAAGTGGGGGACTCTGCACTGCCTGACAAGGACAAGTAGGGCCTGCCTTCCCCAATCCAGTGTTCCCTGGGCCCCAACCTGCATAGTGAATTCATGCACCGAACTGCCTTCCTAAGAGCTAAGGAAACCCAAGAGACACCAGCTTCCGTGGTTTCAGTATATGAATAAGAAAAGGTGGGAAGAAGAAAGTTGTCTGTCTTACCTCTCCCCTAACTCTGTGCATTGCTGTGTGGGCAGAGACCCTTCCCACTAGGGAGATAGACCATGTGACTCATGCCAGAGACCTGAATTCACAGCCCCTGTGGTGTCTTTTGTGCAGGACTGCCCAGGGAGCAGTGTGGGCAAGGGACGTCCCCCCAGTTCCATGCAGTGCCCTGGGAGTGTCCAGGGCCAGGCCCGCCATGGAAAGCCCAATGCTGGCAGAGTCCTAGGCTCCTGGCTCCTTGCCAGTGCTGGCAGGCTGAGCTTCTGGGTCTGCCATGGCCAGGTTGCCAGAAACCTGGCTCCACAGCACTTTCCTCAGCCTCAGGTAGCACAGTCAAGGGCAAGGCTGCAATTCTGGGATAGGACGAGAGTAGGCACAGGACTTAGCCTTATAGCTCAGTGCTGAACCCACTGTGATGACACTGGACACCAGCCAGAGCCCGAGGTCCCCTCCCTTCAGGCCACTGCACACAGACCGAGCCTCCAGGACATCCCAGCGCTAGGCAGGAAGAAGCTCTGCAGCAGGACAGGCTCAACATGCCCTCCGCTGCCGGGAGGGCCTGTTGTGCAGGTCCTTGTGGCTGTGACTCAGGAGCCAACGGGCTTAACATCAGCCTAGGAAGCCAAGGGACTTCTTCCACCTGCTCCCCCAACCATGGTTAGCACAATGTGGAATGAGGTGCCACCTTCTAGGGACAGGGTATGGAAGGCAGCACAGATGGCCTGGGGCCTCAGTGATAGGCCCGGGAAACCTAAAATTGGTCAGATCCTAGTGATCTCTGTCTCTAGACCACTGTGGCAGGGTCCCCAGGACCTGCTGCCCTAGGTCGCCTGTGTCACCAGTGTCACCTGTGATGCTTTGCCTTCATCCCCTGTGGTGGCTGCAGTGGGTTCAGGCTATAAGTGTCCCTCAGCAGCCATGGTCCCTCGGCCATGGCAATGTGGGCTTTCATCCTCCCTGTGCCATGCTGGTCTTGGTGGGCTGCGTGAGCCAATGTTGTGGTGTTGGAGGCCATGAGACTTCTCATCTTCTTCCTCCCCGAAACCCTGGCAACCCAGCATGGAGAGGGTAATTGTCTGCCAGGGGAAGGAAGAGATGATTGGCACTAAGGTGTTGCATAGGAGCCTGAGACCAATCCCTCCATGGAGAAGCCCAGAGCTGGGCAGAATCCTGTAGCACCTGACCACAGGCCAGCAACTGGAGGTGAGCACCAGGGCCCACTCTGGTCGTAGGTGGAGGCTTATGGAGATGGGTTATTCTTTCCAGGCTCCTCCTCAGTTCATCCAGACCACCAGCCAGCTGTGGGTTTGGGATGGACGAGCCAGGACCAAGGCCACTGTCTAGTGCTGAAGAGAAGATAACCAGCCTGCCTAGAATATCTGGAAGGACAGGCACACACAAAACCAGACCATGAAGACTAGAGGCAAACATGTGACCCTTCAGTGCACAGATGATGTTGTGTACCAACAAGCACCAAGAACCTTTAGGGAGCTATGACTTCACCCAACAGGCAACACAGGGCACCAGAAACTCACCACATAGCTGCTGATACCTGCGTAGTCTTGGGTGGAGAGCTCAAAAAATAGCTGTTTTTAAGGAAAGCAACAACTTCAAGACAAAAGGGAAATGATTCTGTGTTCTATTAGGGAAATGTAATACAGAGACTGGCAACTCTATTTTTGTGTGTGAGTGGGATTGTGGAGATCAAATCCTGGGCCCTGTGGATGCTAGACAAGTGGTCTGCC
>NW_004955420.1:27965516-27982022 GCF_000276665.1 Chinchilla lanigera | reverse complement strand
TCCGGTACCAGGAACCGAACTCACGACCTTGCGCTTGCCAGGCAGGCGCTTTGCCGCTGAGCTAAATCCCCAGCCCTGAGCCAACATTTCAAATGCAGAGATTTGAATTAAAACCCCAGAAATCCTTGAGCTGAAACATACACTAGGTGAAATTTGAAAGACATCAAAATTAGAACAGCAAGCAGAAGAAAGAATTCTTGAGCTCAAAGACAGGCTACTTAAACATACACATTTTTAGAAGAGACAGAAAAAGAAATGAAGAATTATAAAAACTTATAGGAAATTTGGGACAGCATTAAAAGCCAAATATTACGGTTACTGGGGATCCAAATCCAAGAGGGCCTTGAGAATACCAAAAAGCTCATTCACAGATGTGATAATAGAATCCTTCTGGCATCTAGAGAAGAATAAAAATATCCAGGTATAAGAAGTCAAAGGTCACTAGCCAGGTTTGAGTCAATCAAATCTACTGCAAGACATTTTATAAGCAATCTCTCAAGGACCAAAGGTAGAGAGAGGATTCTTAAAGCAGCAACAGAAAAGAAAGAAAGAACACATGCAAGTATCCCAATTTACCCAACAACAGACTCTTCAGAGAAACTTTACAGGCCAGGATAGAGCAAAACGAAATTTTCACAGTGCTGAAGAAAGAATGCTGTATCCAGCAAAGCTATTTTTAAGAAATGTAGGGCTGCAAACAAAAGCTGAGAGAATTTATCACCATTAGAGCTGTACTACAAGAAATGCTGAGTGGCATCCTTTGACCTGAAGGAGGTGTTAATTGGTAAGACAAAATCAGAAAGTATAAAACTAACTCGTAAGAACAACTATACAGACACATTCAGAACCCTTGAATGTTGTAAACATGATGCATAAACGAGATTTTATCTTGAAGGCTAAAACAAAGAAATGATAATTTAAAAGCTAAGCTAAATAAAGAAATGTACAATGGAATATCAAGAATCCAAAGTGTGGAGAGAATTGAAGGGCAACAGGTTTTTATTAGTATTTTTTTGTGTTTTCTTTCTTTCCCAATGTTTCTATCAATATTAAATTGCACATCATTTCAAAATACTGTTTTATAATAAAACTTTTTTTAAGTCTCATGGTAGCCACAAAACAAATCTCTGTAAGACACAAGTCAAAAATAGGAGCAATAAATCAGCACATTAGTAAATAATGTAACCTCAAAAGAAGACTATAAAAGACAGAAAAGAACTACAATAAAACTGGGAAACAAGTAACAAAATGGCAGTAGTAAAAATTTACCTACCAACAATTACCTTAAATGTACAGTTGTTTTATTTTATTTTATTTTTTTGGTATGGGAAATCGAAATCACCACCTCATGCTTACCAGGCAAATGCTGTGCTCCTGAGCTATATCCCTGGCTACCTTAAATGTAAATGGATCAAATTCTCAAATTAATACACAGAGTGATGGAAATGCTAAAAAAAAGTCCCAGTTATGCTGCTTCAGGAAAGTCACCTCACTTGTAAAAACACAGATAGACTTTATGTAGAGAGTTGGAATGTGGAGGGCTGGAATCAATATTTTTATTAGACAAAATAGACCTTAAATCAAAAGTGGTAGAAGATTAGGAGTCATTATAAAATGATAATACATTCAGTTAGTCAAGGTAAAATTACAACTATAAATGTAAATATACATATATTCCTGGCGCTTTGTGGGAGGTCCTAAAACTTAGGATTTAAATCATCAAGGGCGTGTTCTCAATGGATGTTAGGAGCTCCTGCCTATCCATTTCATCTGTCTGTCTTTGCTTCCTGGCTTCTGAAGTGAGCACCTGTTCCACCGTGCCCTCCTGCCATGATGCACTGACCCCAAGAAACAAGGCCACTCAGTCTTGGACTTGAGCCACTAGAATCAAGAGGCAAGACAAGCCTTGCCTCTGTGTAGGTTAATCGCCTCTGATATGTTATTATAGTGACAGAAAGCTACAAACACAGGCAGTGAGGTGACACACAGCCTGTTCTGACCATGCTTACCTCCTTTCTTTGTTGCTGTCCTTCATCATAGATCATCTAAATATTCACTTTTCCAGCCTGTCTTCCAATAGTTATGGTTCCAGCTGTTACTCATCTTCTCCTCTGTCAGTCTCCTCTGCTTTCATAGAAATTGCTACTTTCCAGTTGCTTCTATAGGTAGGTTTGGCCATATGATAAAATGATAGGCATAACTCTCTGACCATGCCTTAAATTTGTGCCCATACCATCATCAGACCTTGTTTGAAAACAGAGTCTAGTCCTAGGCCACGTCTCTCGAGGGGTCCTATTCTTTGGAGCTCCTTTCTTTGCCACCACTTGCCTGAGAGTGGCTGGGCCCAGCAGTGTTGTTAAAGGGAGAGCTCCAAGGATAGACTGTAACCTATGTAGGCCTTGGTCCAGGTCTCTTCTATGGGGCAGCTTGTGACCTCTCACCCAGCATGCGAATTACCCAAGAACCCCAAGGAGCTCCAAAATGCACCTCCCAGGTCTTCCCAGGACCCTGTGGCTGCACCTCAGTCCCAGGATGGTAGCTGGCATGGAAGGAGCCACCGGATAGCTGTCATCATGAGTGTGGGTAACTCCCTCATGTTAGGCACAGGGTGAATTCAGGACTCCAGGGCCCTAGGGGTCCCTGGCCGATGCTTGGGTCTGTGTCAGCCCTTGCTGACTCATGCTCCTTCTGGCACAGTGCCAGTGGTCTACACCACCCAAGGATAATGGTGGTGATAGAAAAGTCCTTGCTTTTCTGTACTCCTCTCTGCTGGTTTCCAGGATGGCCACTTTTCCCCTCCATGGTCGCTGGCACAACACTTCAGGAGGTCCTCTGAGGTGGACACACATCACCTCTGAGGGCTCTCAACTGCTTTTCTGATGAATGTCCGCTCCTACCTCTAATGGATGCAGTGCTGCCAGGGCATCCTGGGGCACCTTAGCTCCGCTCCGCAGGGTGTGGATCTGTCTCCAGCGAATCCGGAACTGCTCTTTTCACTCCGCCCACAGGCCCCTGCCTCCTCTCTGCTGGGGGCCACATGTCAATGGGAGGTTGAGCAACACTGAAAGGTCTACATTCCAGGAGCCCAGGGGTTCCAGTCATTGAGAGAAGTCATTATACACATTGTGATGCACTGCCTATGTGATAGGATTTCACATGGTTAATTTAACACAATTAGGAAACAAGGTCACTCTTCATACTTTTTTGCATATTTTGGGTAAGACTTGTATTTTTAGTCATTGTAAGAAACTTTGACAAAGTCATCAGAAGCCAGAATGTATACGCAGCATGATGACACAATGTCACGAGTAATGATGTAGCCAGAATTAAACCCGAAAAGTACAATGGATATTGTGAGAGGGAAAGAAACTGCTCAAAAGAAAAGAACAACTGGGGTGAGGGAAAAGAGGAAAGGCAGAAGGAAGGGAAAAAAAAAAAATATATATATATATATATACACACACACACAAGATAGCTAAGATAATTAATTGTACCAGTAATTTCTGTAGGTTTATTGAAAGGAACAGTTAATGCTTAATTTTTTTTCTTAAAAATTTTTTGACCAATTTTGTATGCTTATGTTTGGTAATCTGAACAATTACTTTGAAGACAACAATATGCAATATAACAATCATTGTTGATTTCCTGTTATCTTGTTTTGAAATTCTGTATTGTTTTTAATGTTTTTAAAATTTTTATTCTCTTTAAAATAAAGAAGATTTTAAAAAAGAAACTAAAGAAATGTAACGAAGCAAGCAAAGAGACAAGAAAATCTGTAGTTTTTCAATACAACGGTGAATTTGAGTTCAAGGCTGATCAAGGCAGGAAGAGATGGACCACAAGAGGGCAGTGTTGTACTAGTTTTATTGGGCAGTACCAGCACAGGATTGTATAAAAGGGGAGTCATTCATGATGGTCCTTGCCTGTAATCCCAGCACTCTGGGAGGATGAGGCAGGAGGATCACAAGTTTGAACTTAGTCTGGGCAACTTAGTGACTCAGCAAGAGCCTGCCTCAAAATAAAAAATAAAAACAGCTGGGGATGTTGCTTAGTGAGAAGATAACTCCTGGGAGGTAGGGGAATTACAGAGGACATTTACATGTCAAGGTACAGTTTGCTCAACAGCAAGGTAGAAGTTTTTGGGTCACAGTTTACAGCCACAGGGATTGTCTTTTTTATAACCAGGAATGGCCGGTGCAGTTACACGGTTATGTAAAGCAGACAGGCTCTAAATGGCTTAACACGTACTTGTTTGAGTTATATTTAAAACAGCTGGATATGTGAGAATTTGCCAAATATGTAAAAAAAGTATTTAAATGTGTGTACCTTAAAGCTTGATAATAAATTTCATGTTTATAAATTATTACAGAATTACAATGGAAACTCCAAATTCTGTCATACACAAATTGGGTCAATTTAACATTAGGGATAGTAATGTTTTGCTGAAACTAATCTGTTCTAAAATCAATATTATACTACCCACTGTGCGTATATTCTTTTGATTCGGCCTCAGCATACCTACCCAACCCTGTGTTTTGTGGTGAGCAGGGAGTGAGACCCTAATCCCTGCTCTTTCATATTCAGAGATCTTTTAGGGGTGATCAGTGGAGTTCCCATAGGATCCAACCACCAAAGACTGGAGATAAAATCACCATGAGTGGGGTGATGGGTCGCACAGGGCCAAAGTGTGCTGGGGAAGGTCTGGCCATGGTGGCACGTGGCTGAGGCACGGGTGCCCTGTGGACTGGGCATCATGGCAGGGTGCTGGGTTTCTAAGGAGCAGCACGTGAATGTGAGGGAGGGACTTGAGCCCTGTGGGACATCACAGTGGCCGCAGGAATGAGATGGGTGAGGATGTATGGGCTGCTGTGGGCAGGATACTCTGAGTTGGGGTAGGAAGGACTTGTGGAGGCTCCTTCCTCCTTGGTCCTCCTGCAGTACAGAGGCAGCGCCTTTGACCCCAAGGGTCCTCTGGGTGTACAGGAAGATCTCCAAGCAAGTCCCTGACCCTCCTTCATCCAGCAAGCCTTTCCAAGGCTCCTCTATCCTGAGCAAGCCAGGCCTCAAAACAATGCTGGGAAACGTGAACCCCTTCTTTTTTTTTTTTTTTTTTTTTTTTTTTTTTTGGTTTTTCTCTTGGTTTTTCTCCGGTACCGGGAACCGAACTCACGACCTTTGTCTTTTTGAGACAGGGTCTCACTATGCAATTCAGGCTGGCCTTGAACTCACTTTGCAGCCCAGGCTGGTCTCGAACTCACTTTGCAGCCCAGGCTGGTCTCGAACTTGCAGAGACCCTCCTGCCTCAGCCTCCTGAGTGGTGGGATTACAGGTATGAGCCACCACGCCCTGCAATGAAACCTTTTCTAATAAAGTCAGCCCTGTTCAGATGTGTCAGGTGTCAGATTCCTTATCTATGCTTGTGTGTGTGTGTGTGTGTGTGTGTGTGCTGTGCGTGTACATGCACACGTGTGGACTGAACCCAGGGCTTTAGCACTAAAGCTACATTCCCAGCCTGTTCCCTCTTTCCTAAAATTTTGAGACAGGGTCTTGTTAAATCGCTATTTGCCTAGGCTGGGCCTGAATTTGGGATCCTCTTCTCTCAACCTCCCAGAGCTCGTATGACACATGTGAGCCACCATGCCCGGCTCTCTACGTTTTGAAGGCAGGAACTCACAAGCCCGAGCAAGAACAGCTGAGCAGGATCTCGGGGTTGTTTAGCCAAGAAATAGGATAGGCCAGCCAAGCGAGAACAACCCTAAGTGCTCCTGGTAGCCTCTTCTCCGTCTTCCCTCCTCCTGGCTTGGCGGTCCGAACAACCACAATGATACGGTCCTCCAAGATTCCTAGAGTGCATTCGAGGGCGGGAGCAGCATGGGGGTGGGGTGAGTGTGATGACGTACTTCCGGGGCGGCCATTTTCTTTCATCGCTCGAGGACCTCGTGCGTGAGGAGTGTCGCTTGGCGTCTCCGCCGTTTTTGCCGAAAGTTCTGCAGGCCACCCGGGGCTGCCGTGAGTGGGCTTGAGGCCTGGACAGGGTCCCAGGGGAGGGTAGCTCACGGCCACATCGAGCTCTGCTGGGCGGGGGAGGGGACGGGCGGTCCCGGGAGCCGTGGGTCGACTGGGGGGTGGGCGGCCTCGATGTCCTCAGAAGGCCTTGTTTGCCCAGGCCCTGGGCCACCGTGCCCTCGGCCTGCCCGGGCGCTTTCTTTCGCCTGCGGCCCGGGAGGTTGGGCTGCGGTGTCCGCGCACCGGGCGTGGCGGCCGCGGGGCTGCGCGCGTGCTTCCTTCTAAGATGGCGGGCGCCCTGGCTTCTTCAGACCCGGGAACGCCCAGTCCCTGCTGTCGGCATTGGCGTTTAAAGATGTTACAGCTTTTATTGGCCCACGTTTGTGGTTCATAATGTGTGCATTTATCGTGGGGGTTGACATGGGTACATATTTTAATTATTTGTTTGAATATTGGGCCCAAAGCCGCGTAGTGAGTCACGCCCGTCGAGCACTGTGTGTGTGCACCCGCGCGCATGCGCGCGCTTGCAACGTGCAACGTCTACCGGTTAACGTAGTTCAGTGCGTGCGCTGTTATGCGTGACAGGGTTCCTTGATGGAGCGCTCTTCACGCCCTCCGTCAGGCTCCTCTCCTTACATTTACTTGACTATTAGTCAGTTTGTAATCAGTTGGTTTAAACATGTGGTCTCTGCCAGTACTGGAGGGTGTTGGGTTGCAGTTTGCTTCCCATTTTGGCTTTTATTTGTGAATCAGCTTCTGCGTGCTTTTACCCACAGGAAAAAAAATTATTATTTTTTTTTTTTTAAACAGGGTCTCAGTATGTAGACCGGGTTGGCTTCCAACCTGCATTAATCCTCCTGCCTCAGCCTCCCAAGTGCTGGGATCACAGGCATGCAGCACCATGCCCAGTTTAAGTCCTTTGAATATGTCAGTCGTGTTAAGTATCTACTGAAAGAGAAACTTATTAGATATTGTGATACCATGGTGATTTTAGAAAATCATGGTGCACAATTATATTAGATAGATACTTATTTAATATAGATCACTGAATTTGGACAGAAATCCTGCATGAATTTAGCAGCAATATTTGTGTGGGTTTATATTGTATTTTCTTTGAAAGTCCTGTGTTGTCAGTCTACTTTCTCATTACTAATTCCTTGAATGATCTCTTGATTCTTTTCTGCAATAACTGATGAAAAAGTAATAGTTCAGGTAGCCTTCAAAACAGAGTGGGTCAGAAGTATTTAGGAGTTGTGGTCAGTAGAGTTACTATCACTAATGTTTCTTTCTTTAACTTCAGCTCCTGAGACTTTTGCTTTTCCACAAGGAGGAAAAGAGGTCGCATGATGACCACTGTGTCCAAACCCGAGGTGAGCTAGGTTTCATTGTACATACATGTATATATACATGTTTGTGTGTGTTCATAAATACCTTTGTTTGTGTACTTTGTACATATGCATCTACGTAAATGTGGAAAACATTTCATATGCAAATTTCTTCCTGAGGTTTAACGTACATTCGACACAAGTCTTAACTGTGTAGCTTACTTTTTAGAAATATGTAAGTCTATACATTTCATAAATCTATAAGTCTGTATTACCATCATTACCATTATGTCAAGACCTAGAACATTATTAACACCTCAAGAATGCTGTTTTTCATGTCCTCTCCTGAGCATTCTGCTATCCCAAAGTTAATTACTATTCTGATCTTTATCATTGTAGATTTTTGTTCTGGAAGTTTTTAAATGGACTCCTTCAATATGTACTTTTGTATTTTTTTTTTTTCATTTAACATTATGTCTGTGAACCTTGCACTCATGGTGTTGCATATACTGGTGTTTATTTTTTCTTTACCACTAATTTTTCATTATCTGATTATACCACATTATCTCTCTATTCTATTGTAAATAAGCTTTAGTTTTTTTTTTTTGTCTTTTTGAGACAGGGTCTCGCTATGCAGTTCAGGCTGGCTTTGAACTCACTGTAGCCCAGGCTGGTCTCAAACTTGCAACGATCCTCCTGCCTCAGTCTCCTGAGTACTGGGATTACAGGCATGTGCCACCATGCCTGGCCTAGGCTTTAGTTGTTTTCTAGTACTGGCTTGAAAGCGGGATTGGAAAATGGCAGGAATATGAGTAACCCAGATAACTATACAAAGCCAGTGAGGCTTGGCACTAAGGTGTTGGCCATTTCTTTCCACATAGTGTGCTTCATGCTCAGATCCAAGCCCAGCTGCCACATAGCAGATTCAGTTCTCTGTATGTGGAGATCACATGGTGAGAAGCTGAGCTCTGACTTGCTGACTTACTTTCTGTATCCTTTTTCACCAACCTTGCGTATTTCACACAAAACTGCTGTCATTGTACATGTCGTTCACTGGGCTGTGAGTGACAGTTTTGATCATCACCATACCCTGAAGTTTGAGTGTAAAATTTATTGTTCCAGGACTCACAGGTTTTTGATGATGTGGAAGTGCCCTTCTCGGAGAAGGAATGGACCGGCTTGAAGCCTACCAAGAAGGCCCTGTATGCAGAAGTGATAGCAGATAATTATAGGACCGTGGCTTCCCTGGGTAAGAGCTCTCTGCTTTCTGTCTCTGCCTGAGCTCTCAGAAATGGAAGGGCCTTCTTTTGTTTATTAGATGGCCTCAAATGGCAGTGTCAGTGGTGGACAGGTATGGAAAGCTGTGGGGTCTGGTGACCTCCAAAAGTGTTCCTTTTTTTTTTAAATTGTAAGAACCTTCCTTCCCTTCCTTCCTTAGAAGTGGTTCTCTGGGTCCACCAGGGATTCAGATATATCTTGCTATCCTTACCCTAGTATTGAACTTCGGGATTGTCTTGAGAGCACCAGTCCTTTTGTCTCTCTTTGAGAGCTGCTCTTAGGAGCCATATATCAGTTTTTCACAATGAGAATTTAACATTCTCTAACACAGTAAGAAGTCTTGTTTCCCTTTAAGTAGGAATCTGCCTCCCATGGTGTTTCAGGTTCCTGTGGAGCATCTCTGAAGCTGCTTCTCAGTGTCCCTTCCTGAGATTGTAGGGTACCTCCTACACAGCCCACTTAGGAATTACTGTCCCCGCCTCTCCTGCTCCTCTCTGCAGTCTCAGGATGAAATGGACCCTGGGACTTTATTTACCATGTATTACTTTTTCTTCTCTTGAAGCTGCAGCATCCATGAACAGACAAGATCCGAACTTTGAGCTGGAGCAAGAGAGGGAAGCCCTAATCAGGAGAGGCTGGGAAGCAGGCCTTGCCGGTAAGTGAGGCAGAAGTGTATTCTCCAGATTGTCCTTTGCTTGTCTTTGCTGCATTAAAATAAAAAATATGCTGGGGATACAGCTCAGCGGCACAGCACCTGCCTGGCAAGTACAAGGTCCTGAGTTTGAGTTCCAGTACCAAAAAAAAAAAAAAAAAGAAGAAAGAAAGATACGTGTTCTCTGTGCCCAGCACCAAGGAGAGTACACGGTGACTCTTAATTGTACTGTTGCCGATTCGTTTGTTTCGTCCTTTAAGCTGCAAGGGATAGCACTCTGCCTTAGTGTTCTACACAGCGGAATGCTTTTGTCCTTGGGGATATGAAAAAAAGTTTTTCTAAATGCTGGTTATGTGTGATCACTTGTTTTCAGATTTTCTTGGTTTTACAGATTATTAAATGTGGTGCAGTATTATCTTGTTCATTAACCTGTAGAAGAATAACTTAATTTTTAAAAATTATTTTATGTTTTTTTTGTCCTTTTGAGACAGGGTCTCACTGTGTAGTTCAGGCTGGCCTTTAGCTCACTTTGTAGCCTAGGCTGGCCTCAAACTTGAAATGATCCTCCTGCCTCAGCCTCCCGAGTGCCGGGATTACAGGAGTGTACCACCATGCCCCGCTAAGAATAACTTAGTTTTGCATTTCATGACAATATGTCACAGTTTAAAAGCATTTTTATACTGAAATATTTCAAGGTATCTTACAGACACGATTTTTCTTTCCATTAGATTATATCTTAAAACTAAGAAGATACACTCGCCTAGTTTACAGATACTTCGTCCGATAGGATGTGAAGATTTCTGGAAATCCTCAGTGCTGAGCAGACAAGACAAAAGTTTAATTCTTGACCTTTTCCTCTTTTCCACGTAAGAAGTTAAGAACCACCTTAAACTATGGCAACTTTACATTTTCTTTTTTTCTGTAAATGCTCGGATTTCCACAGATTTGGTGTTCATTAAAGTTACTCTTTCTGTCATGCAAAGCTGGCTCCTGTGCCTTTTTATACACAGCTTCGTGGAGATATAATCACAAACCATACATTCCATTCACTTAATGTGTACAATTCAGTGGTATTCAGTATATATTCACAAGAGTTGTGCAAAAATCACCACAGTCTATGTTCAAATCCTTTCTGTCACCTCCAAAAGAAACCCTGTATCCAGTATCAGTCACTCTACCTGCCCCTGTGGGCCTCCTTCGTGGGTGTTGTCAAATATATTACATTTCTAGATGTCAGCAGTTATATACGTACTGTTTTATGTAGTGGCTTTTCAGGTATGTTACAGCCATTTTCCATGATTCCGTTAGTATTTAAAACGTGCCTGCTGACTTGATAGAGCCTTGTCTGTATCCAGCCTGTCTTCTGTCTTTCTGTGGATGGTTTGTGGGGGAAGAGTTTGGTTTTTTTTGTTATTGAAGGAAATGATACGAATATTTTGTAGGACATAAAAGTTACATGAAATTCGTATATCTGTGTCCATAAATAGAGCTTTATTGGGATTCAGTCATGCTCACCCACGTACATATTGAAGGTTGCTCTTACCACAGCAGTAGAGTGTTTGCTACAAAAACCAGGTGGCTTGATGAGCCTAAAGTGACCACGCACCCCTTACTGCAAGAGTTTGCTAAGCCGGTCTGCTTCCTCCAGCCATGCCCAGAGGCTTTATTTTCATGTTTCTTGTTCCATGGAAAAACCTGGGCTGAGAGTGAGCATGTGACTAATTTCTGATGAACACTGTGCCATGGCATCAGGTGGATGTTTGAGGAAGGACCTGATTTTCAAGATACCTGTGAGTCAGAGGTCAAATTAGACATAGAGGGAATCTAACAAGGGATGAAGTGAGTAAGATTCTGAAAGCTAGTCAGAACTTCCTGCAGAAAGCAGAAGCCAGCCACAAGAGATCAGAAAGAAAGATCAGTGTTCTCAGCCTGAAGTACACCACAGCTTTCAGGAATACACATCTCCCACAAATCTCATGTGAGGGACCGACACTGCCGTCATCATTTAGGCTGCTTGTGCATGAGCTGGAGCTAGAATTACTGTGGAGTGTGGCAAAGCCTGGGGCCCTAACTCTGCTTTGTTTTGCACCAAAGGATGCACAGTGGCCAGTGGCTGTGTATGGGTAGTGATTATGGGGCACCTCAGTGCACATGTGGCACACAGATGAGGCCACACAAGAGGGAAGCCCTGTGTGGGGAGTGTGGAGAGGCTCTTAGCTTCTACTCCAGTTTTGCCCCGCACCAGAGCATCCACGCTGGAGAGCGACCCTACTGTGCAGAGTGCAGTAAAGCTCTGTGGTGCAGCTGCGCTCTGGGGAGAGGAGCCACGAGGGTGAGGAGTGTGACGGTGTTTGTCTTGGGGTACGCACTCTCATCACTGGGGAGCGCACCCTGGGAAGAAGCCCCTCAACTGCAGGGACCCACGGGGCTTCTGGGAGGGAGATGCTTACACCTGGTGTCAGAGAATTCATACTGGTGAGAAACCACATGGTGTAAGGAGTGGTAACGTTTTCCTGGGAGCTCAGCTCCACCCTGGCTCAGTGTCAGACCATTCACCCTGGGGAGAAAGCTGTTGGTGTGCAGAGAGTGGGAGGCCTTCTGCACAAGGCAATTTAAACGGACAGCAAACCCACCCTTGCAAGACGTTTCAAAGAGGGCTTGGCGCAGCACCAGAGACTCCATGACATAGAGCTGTGCTGTGAACACAGATGGTGAGGACATCGCATTCAGAATTCAAGTGTTGTTCACTATCAAGAGTATGTGCTCAGGAGAGAAACTTTCAGATGGAGGAGTTGGCACGGGCACACCCACCTGCACAGCAGTAGGGCCTCCTCTCCTTTGCCTGGTCCTCCCTTCAGCCTCTGAGAGTGGTCCCCAGTCTGGAAGCCACACATCCCCCCACTTCCTCAGCTACCTCAGAGTCTTTGCTCTTTCTGCCCTCCATGCTCGCCCCTCTTTTCCTCTCTCTGTTGGTCTTTCCTGGGCTCACTTGGGCCCTTTGAAGTTGACATTTTTGATGATGCCTTTTACTCTGTTTTGCACACACCCTCTTTTGCCTTGTATTCTTTCCTTCCCATACATGGACACAGCACACTTGCTACTCAGTTACATGCTAGGGTTTTTGCTTCCTGGAGGGGGCTCAGGTTTTAGTTTATTATACCCAAGCTGTCACTTACAAGGGTCAAAATCACATGACTACATGAACACTGGTCAGAAAGTATGAACATATGCCCACTCTCAGTGAATGTATGGTGTAGCCATTTAAGTGTAGGTTGTAGAAATGAACAACTCAGAAAGGGATTGAAATGGAAATGGATGGTGTTGCTTTAAGAAATGGACCTCATAGGAACCCAGGAATGGGAACTGGTTCTGTTTTACTTCTTTAGGAATTATTTCAGCCAGGTGCCACATACAGGGGAATTCTAGCAGTGGATTGACTTGACACTTCAGAAGAGAATGATATATTAAAAACTTGCTTTTCCATCTGGTTCATCTCTTCTAGGTCCCAAGGAATAATTTGCTACATATAGCCTCTATTTTCCCTCCCTCCACAGCTGGGTAGAATAGCGCTTTATGAAGTTGGAAGTTCTAGATGACTCCTTCAGGAACAGGGTGATAGACTGCATTCCACTGCCCTGTGAGCCCTTTGTCATGTTATTTTATTTTAATCAAAGGCCACGTGCTTGGAGGGAAGTTGTGGCTCAGAAAATACTGTCACGTGCTGTGTCAGGATGGAGATGCTTTCTGGTAAATGTGCTACTAGGTAATTTTGGCATTGTGAGGACATCACAGTGTGTGTTGACGTGAATACAAGGCTACATCAGTGCAGGGAAATGATACCATCAGGAGACGCAGTAAACACGAGAGGTACCAGGCTGCAGCTGCGTAGCACAGCATACTGTTGCACGGTAAACTGGTAAGTGGGCGTACACTGGTGATCAAACACGTCCCGGCCACACAAGCCAGTAGCACACCCTTCCGTCATCACTGAGTGTCCTAGCCCATAAAAACCACTGGAGGTGCTGTCACTTTCCATGGCTGGCAGCACAGTGGGGTCGCTCCCACCACATCACCCCACACACACGTACGTAATGCCTTGTGCCACAGCATCCAGTGGCTACCACGTCCCTGGGCCACAGAAGATTTTCATCTCCACTATGCGACTGCCGTGCATATGCGGGCTTCCACTGACCAAAACATTGTTATGTGGCCTCTGACTCTGTAACTGGGCTGGATGTGGATGCCCTGGAACTGGGATAGTTACACTTTATTTTGAGACCATTGTGTCTAAGGGCAGAAAATGGGAACTTGGAACGAGGTCTTGTAGCTGGAAGCAGCACTGCTGTTTAAAGAAGTCACCAAAAGGAGATACTGTGAGGTAAGACAACCTGAGTTAAGGGACTGTCCAGGCTTATTTAAATATCAAGGCATTTGGGAACGGAAGGATGGGGAGAATTAATGCAGACAGCAGGGAGAGATGAGACCGAGGGTCCAGAATGTGATGTACGCGGGCCAAGTGCGTTATCTGTCAACTGCATGGCTGGTGATAGCTGCTTGGTGATTGAATTCATGAGCTGTTTCTAGATAGGCAGCACAAGGGTACTTGTCTAGCCAGGGGTGGTGCTGCGGAACTATAACCCAGCTACTCAGGAGGCTGAGGCAGTAGGATGGCGTGTTCGAGGCGAGCATGGGCAACTTAGCAAGACCCTGTTTCCAAAAGGGGTGGGGATATAGCTCAACAGTAGAGTGCTTGCTTAGCATGCTCGAGGCCCTGAGTTCCACCCATAGTACTGGACAAAAAGGAGAAAAATCAAGGGAAGGAGGGAGGGAGAAAGAAAGGAAAAAGGAAAAAAAGACCTTGTCTGAGATTTGTTGTTGAGATCAAGAGGAAACCAGGTCAAAGAGGAGACAAAGGAGGCAGAAAATAGGAAGGTCTCACATTAGGCAGTTTGTGTGTTAAGCTGGCCCAGCCTGATTCCATTAATCTCTTGTATTTATAATCACCAGCTTTAGGAAACGCCTTCCATCTGGGGCGCACCAGGCTACTGCGCATGCTGGGGAACTGGTAATGTTTAGTGTGATGCTGGCCTCACCTTACTCTGGGTTAATGTTGGAGGAGGAGCAACCCCTAATCAGACACCGAGGTGCCCGGTGGAGGTGGTCACACACCATCCTGCTGGGGTCTAAAGCAGGCTGTGTACACAATCACTTTGAGGTCATTGGTGGGGTGGGGAGGATTAAGGATGGATGAAATAAAAGCCAAGAAACTAAATAGATCAGCAAAACTTAAATGAGAACTAGTGAAAGGCTGTGATATTTCCACCAACACAAGGGAGAAAATGAGGAGAAGGTGGGGCCCTGCACACAGGCACTTAGATGACTCACAGCCCTTGGAAACGTACATTTTCTCCTTTAGGCAATAAAATTTCCTTTTATGGTGTAATCATGAAGATTGTAGGCTTTTGTTACACCGTGTTTTAAAAAAATACCTTTTTATCGAAAGATAAAGAGATGATCACGTTATATTACTGTCTTTTCCTTTTGTTGTCCACATTTTTAAAACTGCTTTTTGAAATGAAAAAGATAGCTAATCATGGTGATAAGTCGTTCTGGATCAGCTTGGGAGAATTTAGTCGAGAGCTTAAGGGCCCTTCAGTCCACCAGTGCTTAAGGTCATGCTCCACTCCTCTGCTGATCTTCCTACTGCACAGGTCGCATAGCGCATGCTACTTGTGGCTCATCACATGGGTGTGAACCCCACGTGAGATGCACTCCCTGACCACAGCCTTATGTAGGAGACCGGATAGTGAGAACTGGGGCCTAACTGACCTCCTCTGTGAGCACAACGGAGGAAGGCGGCGAGCTGCGCGCCGTCGGCTGCTTGCAGGTGTGCTGGCACAGGGCAGATTCCTCTGCTGAGACCTGGTTGTTTACCTGGAGGTGTACTAGGGGTGGTGGGAGGCAGGTGAATCTTGTGTTATTCTATCTGCTTGTTACTGTGTCTGAGTGAATAAAAATGAGGTGAGCCAAAGGCTCAGGGCTCTCTATCTGGGGGAGACAAGAACCCCCTGGTCCCCACATTTTAAACTAATTCTGTGTCTCTTTGTCTTCCAACCTCATTTGTCCCTGACCAGGGACAACTTGTAGGCTGGTTCCTACAGTCTTGGGTGTCTTGATAATGTCAGATTGCCGTGTCACACTTTAAACCCTTAGTTTCTACACGTGAACCAGGAAGAAACAATCTGCAGATGGACACTGTCCACAAACTACCCTTTGAATCAAAGGGCTTTAGACTATCTCAGTGGTCGAGGCCACGGTCAGACTAGCATGCGGGCAAAGGCACTGTTCTTTCTTGGACCTTGGGGACCAAATGGAACCCTATTAGGTCCTGAAGAGAGAAGTCGTGTGCTTGGATAAGAGTGGCAGAGGAGCTGGGCTGTGGTTTACTCCTACGATCCTTAGACTGTAAGGGCACACTTATAGAGCAGCAGACTGGTAGGCATATCATAGCAAAAGTTAGAAATCAATTCATAGCCTGTAACTATGCTCATGCTGCCTGTCACATAGCTAATCTGCTAAATTCAGTCAGTTTTGACTATATACGTCTCTTTGACAATGTGCTGGGCCAACCTGACTGTGTTTTCCTTAGTTAGAAAAATATACATTGTTTCCAACTTGCTTCAAGGACTTTAAGTCCGGGACAGACTGGCCCAGTCAAGGACCATGTAACCGTACCTGCTCCACTCACACCCCGCCTCCCCTCCTTCCCAGAATGTTAAACAATTCCTTTTAAGTAAACCTGCCTGACAATATACGGTACAATTCTTGTATTGCATGTAACCAATCATGTAATAACCTGCTGTCAGCTGTGTACTTCCCACTCGCAAAACCCTATTTAAGCTGAACTCACACCTGACTCTGGGCTGGTGATTTGAACCTTTGGGTTCCCCAGTCTGCTAGTGTAATAAAGGTTACCTTCTAACTCCTCATGCAGAGTCTTCCACTGGGATTGATTGGTTTTTCTGCAACAAGAGGAAGTGCCTTAATCAAGAACTCTTGAGGTTGTATGACTTTTATGTCAGCTGTGTAATTTGTATCTCCCACTAAAGGCATGCTCTGTGAAAGGGGCTCTTGTTTTTTTTTTTATTTTTTTATTTTAAAGATAAAAGGAGGGAAACATTAACAGACATACAACATTTTACAACATATCACAAGCACAATACAGACAATACAGAGTTACAAACA
>NW_004955420.1:27943414-27959316 GCF_000276665.1 Chinchilla lanigera | reverse complement strand
GTCTTTGTTCTCGCGTCCTGGCCTCCGGGATTGGATGGGGCCTACCTGGTTCTGTGCGCGCTTTTCAGCTGGGAATCGTGGTGGTATGAGTCCAGCCCACACTCGGTCCCAGGGACCCTGAAAGGGGCTCTTGTGAAGGCAATGCTGGGATGACTCGGGCTTAGGAACCCCCAGATCAGGAGTGCCCTGGAGGCAGAGAGGAGGTGAGAAAGAACAAATTGTAAGTATAACTTGCTCTTTACTACTGAGACCCATAATGTTATATCTTGTATCCAGATTTCCCCCAAAAGCTTCAATGCACTCACAGATAGGGCTTTTCAGAGGAGTCTGGATCTAGGATGTGTGATTCTGGGATTAAAGATGTGTGATAACTAAATTAGTTTAGTGTAGTTCTAGGTGTGGATAATGGAAGGCCCACCATGGGTGTGGGTAGCACCAGCCAAAAGGATCGGCTTGTAGACTGGATGGGATAAAAAGGAAAGGGAGGCTTCCTGCTGCTGCTGCTGCTTTCTGCCTTCTGCCTTCCACATCATAAACTGTTTATCCTCTGTGATGCTCCTCTGCCATGGCTCCCTGAAGCCAACCATCTATGGACTGAAACCTCTACAAACTGAGCTGAAATCACATCCCCTCCTTCAACTAAAGGGTGTTGGATATTTTATTCCAGCAGTGAGAAAAGTAACTGAGGCACATACGATGCTTGATACTTCCTTTCTGTGAGCAGTGGGCCAATCATAAAGAACAGAAATGTCTGGGAAGACCTTTTCTCATCAATAATAGGAACAACTGTAGTTACACTACCATTTATTAAACACTGTGAATCAGCTGCTATTTTACAGATTTTATACGGTTTACCTCAGTCCTACAGTGTGAGGTGAAAAGTTGGTTTTGTTAGCATTTTGTAGATAGTTGCACCAAGAGTTGCTAAGATGTCTGAATTCACACCTACAGGTTGGCCCCAGGATCCACTCTTGTGATCATACCACACACCTTCCTTATTCATCTACCCCTTTTGGCACTTTGCACCCAAATCTAGGATCTTTGTGATCAGAAGCCTGACTTCTCTCCCTGACTCCTGTTCATACTCCCCTGAAAGATGCCCCTTCAATCCCACTCTCCTACGCAAGGAGAGGCCAGCAACAGCCACTGTCTTCCACACTCCGGAGCAGGAATGAGAACTTTGTGGGCTGGAAACTGATGATACATAAATGTGTGTGTCTGTGAAGGTCAGACCTGTATGTAGCACAGTCAACTGCAGAGCTAAACACTCCTAGAAGACGCTGTCCACTTAGACATGCTAAAAATTGAATTAATTTCAAGTAATACACTTGGATCTTAGTTTAATCTGATTATGACAATGGTATTGCAGGTTCAGCTTATATAATTCAAAGTTCATGCATGTATTTTGAATATTACCATAGGGGGAAAAAATCTATCGCAGTATTGTACAAATGAATTGCAAGTACTTTAGAAAGAAACATAATCTCCCTGCCCCAGTGGATCCCTTTGTATTTTTCCATGTGCATTATTAGCTCCTGTCCACAGGTGCACAAAACTGAACCACAACAGATAAAATATAATGTTTTGTTTTCCTTTCATCATCATTGTTTTAAGCATTTTCCTAATTCTGTATGCACGTCATAATTACTGGCAGTGGACATACCCTGTTTTGTTCCTGTCTTAGTTACTTTTCTGTCATTGCTGAGACAAAATACCTGATGCCCAGAATTAAGGAAGGAAAGGTTTATTTAGCTCACAGTCTGTGGAGGTTTCAGTCCATACTCGGCTGGCTTCAAGGCAGAGTGGCACATGGCAGAGGGCAACGGTTCATGGTGGTGGAGACAGCAAAGCAATAAGAGCAAAAGGGAGGAGCAACAGCAAGCAGCCTCTTTCCCTCCCTTATATTGTATGCAAACTACCCTCCCCAGGGTGGGTGTAGCACTCACACCCATAATCCCAGCATTGGACTATGGATCAATCAAAAACTCTAGAAGCCGCCTCATGACTGCATGAGGCTTTGTGGGGACATCCAGACACAAACCATAGCAGTTCCCTTCTTCAAACTGTGAATTCTTTTGAGGTTAGAGACTAATCTCTGTCATCCAATTGGCAGATAACAGATCATTTTTAGGGAATTTTCATTTGTGACCATATTTTTTGGCTTTATGTTACTTCAGTGAAATACTTGAGGCAACTAACTTTGTAAAGAGGAGAGTTTTACTTAGTTCATGGTTTAGAGGCTCCAAGTCTGAGTGGGGTAGTTCCGGCCTTGGTGAGGGGCATACCTGACTGCAGCAGCCTGTGACTCATGGAGGATGTGGTGGTGGGCTTGCATGTGGGCAGCAGGTGATTATGTCTCTGACCAGGAACAGAGGGGAAGAGACCAGGTTACCACAGTCCCTTTCGGCAGGACCCCAGTGACCTAAGGACCTCTCATGAGTCTCCACCCCCGGACTGATCCATGGTTCTGCCACCTGCTAAAAGCACCATCCTGGGGACTAAGCATTTAACACAGACCTTTGGGGACACAACCAACATTCTAACCATAGTGGTTAGTGGTAGTGAATAACATCACTGTAACAACATCCTGAGTATAGTTTCCCCCTTTCTTTGGAATGATTTTCTTGAAATAAATTCTCAGGAATGAGATCAACCAAATCCAAAGGTATAACAATTATATATTTTAGAAACATGCTGCCATGATCCATTTGTAAAAGTATTGTTCCAGTTATTTTGGTACCAAAAATGTTTAACTACAGCACTCGTTTCAATCTTATCACCGGTGGTATACATTGTATTGGTTAGCTTTCCTGTAGCTAGGGCAAAATGCTTGACATACACAACTTAACAGTTTGAAGGGTTCAGTCCATGGTTGGTTGGCTCCAGGGAGAAACGTCATGGCAGAAGGGTGCAATCGAGCAAAGCTACTCACTTTATGATGCCCAGGAAGTAGAGTGGTTTGGAAAGAGTGACATAGAAGAAAGGGTTAGGAGCAGGTTAGTCCCTGAATCACATCCCAGTGACCCACTCAGGCACATCTGGAAGTGTGCTTTACTAATCTGCTAGGTATCTTTTAATACATTCAAGTTGACAATCATGATTAATAGTCACATGTTAAACTTAAAAATTAATTGGTATAAAATGCTACTTGTTTTTGTTTATATTCCATTACTGTAATTAGTAAGGTTGAACATTTTGCTGTGTTAGTTTCCTAACTTTAACTTCTGGTGTGAAAATTTTAATGTTATATGCCCTTTAATGCACTGAGTTCTTAATGTTTCAATATTTTAAGATCATTAATGCAATATATAATACCCCTTTGCAGTACTACTCATTTCTATGTCATGTTATATTTTAAAAAATGTGATTCAATTTTTAAAATGTTAAACCACTTGGTGGTTATAGAATTCCCATAACTGAATGTTTTTCAAGATCTGTTAATTTATGATGGCTCCACAATTAAAGTGTCTAAGTTCTAACATGTAGTAGGTTTGCTTTCCAGGCTCGGTCTTCCCTTCCCTCTCTCCCTCTCTTCCTGTATCTCTTCCCTCTTTTCTTCTTCTGTTTTTTTTGGAGGCAGTACTGGAGATCAAATTCAGGACATTTGTACTGAGCTGTATCCCCATTTAACTTTTTTAAATTTAAAGACAGGATTCTGATAAATCGCTCAGGGTTGGCTTGAACTTGTGATCCTCCTGCCTCAGCCTCCCAAAGTACTCAGATTATATGAATGCATCACTGTGTCTAGCCCTGGCTTTCTACATTGCTCCATTAATAAAGAATCTTTTTTCCTTCCCAGGAATATGTTACACTATTAATTATTAGTTGTTTGGAAATTTAAAAAAAAAACTGCTAAGCTATAACCTTTCATAGATTCTTTCAAGTACTTTTGTCTCACCATTCTCTTTACTTCTCTGAATGATTAAACTACTCCACAACTTTAAAAGAATGAGACTAAGTACTGTGTAGTCATCACCTAGATTAAAAAAATATTAATCTGGTACACACCCATTCTTTTGCCATACTTTTCCCTCCCACAGTCTTTATTTTTGGCTTAAGGTTTTTTTTTTTTGCACCGGGAATTGAACTCAGGACCTTGCATTTGCCAGGCAGGCGCTTGTACTGCTGAGCTATATCCCTGGCCCCACAGTCTTTATTTTTTAGAGAACTTTTAGATTCACAGCAAAATGGAGAGAAAGATTTCCCATAGTTCCCTCTGCCCCAACGCACACACAGTGTTATCAGCTTTGCTTCTGATTCTCCCTGTAAATTTGGCTAAAAGCAGCAAGTTTGGCCCACGTTATGGCCTGAGTGCTTTGCTGCCTCGACATTTCCTCTGCCAACCAATCTAGTCCAGCAGCAGGACACGGATGAGAAGCACACACATTCTTTGCCACCGTCCAGCAAGGGTAGCTGCTGTTCCAGTTCTCCAGAGTCCTCCTTCCCACCTATAGTCCTCCCGGGTGTGACCGTTACTGTCCCCACTTTCATCAGCATGTTGGCTCATCAAGATCTGCTCGCTGTGCTCCCAGCATCCTAGACTTTCTCCAGCCTGCACCTCTGCTACGGTTTAGCTCTCGGTGGCCCCCAGAGCCTCCTGTGTGTGGAAGGAGATTGGACGCTGGGAGCCCTCGCTGCTTCCTGTTAGGAGGTAGTCCCTGGCGTGTGACCTGGAAGGGTGTGGCTGCCCCGCCCTCTGCTTCCTGACAGCCATGAGGTGAGCAGCTCTCCTCCGCCAGCCCCTTACCCCGTGGCCTTCCTGTCTTGGAGCCGGCTGAGAACGTGAGCCACAGTCACCTCTCCTGAAAGCTGTGGGTGTTGGGTGTTGGGCCTCAGTGATGAGAAACTGACAAAAACTCCCACCGAACTCTTTCAAACACCTTCTGTGAACAAGTCACAAAGACTCCTCTAGACCGTCCGGGGAACACAGGAGCAGCAATGACCAGCTTCCTACTAGCGGTTCCTGTTTCTCCAGCTTTCCTTGGCTGTGGGGGAGGCAGGATGCGGCGGGCATGCGTGACAGCAAAAGCAGTGGCTGGATGACCAGGAGACCTCCACTAGGCTCCCCCTCTCAGAAGTCCCACTGCCTCCTGTTAGTGCCGCCCTGGGACCAGGCCGTCTAATACACAGGCCTCTGGGGAAGCTGGGGAGCCCCTCTTGAGGTACTAGGCAGACGTGTGGTGGAAGGGTTTCTGTGCCATGTGAAGGGGCAGCTGGCTGTCAGTCGGAGCAGCGTGAGCTCCGTTCAACTTCACCTCCTGAGTGCCATGGGAGATGCTGTGGGAGGACAGCGTGGCTTTCACCAGGCCCTGGACGGCACATAGTCCCTTTTTGGTGAGGGTCGCATGGGAGCCAGTTGTGTGCACCATGCTGGATTTATCTCAGCTCCCTCTCAACCCCCACGAGGCCAGGAAGCCCTGAGGCAGCTGGGGAGGAATCGGTGTTAGGACTCGAACAGCATCCATGGGGAATGCCCACAGCATGTCTCTGTGGCACTTGTGGGCCTGCCTTCAGCTTGTGTTGAGCCTGCCTGCTGACAGGGAAGCTCAGTGCGTTTCCATTTCTGTCCCTTCTGAGGGCACCACTGTCCATGACGCTGAAAACCAGGTACCAGTGATGGAGCACGTTTTCATCTTAGGAGGTGGGATCCGCCGCCCCACAAACTCCCGCCCTGCGGAAGTGGCTGGCATCGGGAAGAACGCTGCGCTGACGCTGCCCTTCCTTCCCTGCCTAGCCTGCTGCTCGGCTACTGGGACAAGGCGAGAAAGTCACCACAGCTGTGCGGAGCGTTCTTGAGCCAGGCTGGGAGAGGTCTTTCAGGGAGATCTGATAGGTGTTAAGGTCCTGAATTCCTTGTCTACTGAAGACTTCCTAACAACCTTCCTGAGGTACGCGCTATTCCCATGCCACAGATGTGGGGACTGCGGCAGGGGAAGGCGGGTATTTTGTCTAAGGTTACACAGCTGAATGTGGCAGAATTCATCTTTCAATCCCGGTCTACTTGTACAGCTTCAAACTCCCTCTTCTCGAGGGATCTGTAAGTTCACCCGCTCCTGTCAGCTCCTCCGGCCCTCCTGGGGACGGGGCTGCCGGGGACTGTTTCCTCTGAGTGAGGAAGGTTCCTGTTGGTTCAGTCTCTGAGTGCACCTTTCAACCTGGCGCCGGGGACTCTCAGGGCGTTCTACGCCACTCAGCCTCCACCCGCCGCCTGGCAGCTCTTAAAGCCCTAAGGTCCAAGGGTGGGACCCCGAAAGCCCCAGGGACTGGTTGAAAACTACCAGCGGGTAGCAGCGAGGCCACCAGGCCAGTTCCGGGCTGTGGATCCCAAGCCGGCGTTCTCCCCACGGGGAGCAAGCCGCCCTGCAGCCCTGACCAGACTGCACTACAGCAGCCAGCGGCCCAGGGGCCGTCCTGTGAGGTGAGCCTGGCCCGGACTCCAGCAGCTCTAACAACGATCCCTTCTCCAGGAGAGAATCTGCTCCTTGTTAATGATCCTAAACGGTCAGCACATTTTTCCTCCCAAACCGCCCTTGGGAGCTGAGGCCAAGTCGGGAAAGAGGTGCCAAGAGAGACTCATCTTTCCCAGGCGCTGTGGCCGGCTGGGCTGTGAGTGTGGGGGCCCTCGGCCCAGCCCATGGTCCCCACTAGCCCCCCAGGGGGACCTGGGTCCGCCCCTGAGCTGGGCAGGGCTTTTATTGTGAAAGGAGCCCCTTCTTCCGCTTGGGACGGCGGCTGGGCCAGGCGATGCTGGCCCGGGCGGGGCACTGCCCTGTAGATCAGGGTCTGGCTGTGCAGGAAAGGGCGACCCTGGACCAGGAACCCAGACTGTACTCCAGCCGGCGGAGGCCAGGAGACATGGTAGGAGAGGGGCGGGGCGCGGAGCCTGCACAGGTGCTTGGGGGAAGACACACGACCAGGGTGGGGGGCGCCTGGATAGGTGGCTTCCAGGCACTGCCTCAGAGACCGCCAGCCCCAGGGTCCATCTCTGCACAGCGCCAGGGCCGTGCTTTGCAGGCACCGTGGGTGGGGATTGACAGGGCTGTCATTCATGACCAAGCCACGCTGCTAGGCTGAGCCAGAGCTCAGCGCAAGCCCCAGCCGGGGACAGGGAGAGCCAGGGTCCCAGCACGGGAACCACAGCCTCCGCTGGGTGAGAAGCCTGTAGAGTCTCTTTCTCTTCTGGAGAGTGCCCGTGAGCTCTGTGCTGCGCTTGCTGAGCTCTGTGTTACGGAAAACCCGATGCCTAAGGTTAAACCATGCTGAGGTTCCAGTGCGGCTCCCAGCACCTGCGGCTTTTGCCTCCTGGACAGGAGCACCGAGGGACGTGGGCGCTGGTCAGGCTGAGGGAGGATGCCGACAGGATGATTTCTCTTGTGCCTCTAAGACACCGAGCAGGCAGGACAGATGAGCCTTTAGCCCCCGTAAACCAGGACAGGGCGTTGGTGGGCGCTGCTGGCAGAGCCCCCTGCAGCCCCCAGCCCTGCGGGTCACCCGGCTTCCCTGTCCCTTCCCTTCCCCCCCAAGCCCAGAGAAGGCGGACTGGCGCACCTGGGACTACTCCTTGGTGAGTTGCACTGTGAGCCTGGAATCGAGGACACCTGCGTCCAGGTGTGGGGTGGGTGTGGACGTGGAGGCTGGCTGGGGGGCCGGGGCCGGGAAGGGTGAGTGCGTCACCTTCCCGGTGCCTCTCCTCCACAGTGCTCATGGCTCTTTCTCCAAGCTGCTGGGGAGAAAGGAGCAGGGGGGTTTAAACTTGAGAAGGTGCAGCTGGAGGCTCAGGACGTGAACCCCGAGTGTGGGGGAGTGCTGCCAGAAGACAGAGGTCACAGCGCCACCCCCAGGGGTGTGAGGGGTGTTTGGGGGTGAGGCTCCTGGCTTTAACGGTGGCAGTGGGTGGAGCAGGACATCCCGCCTCTTCCTGTTCAGGTGACCGAAGGGAGCAAAGTGTGTTTGTCCCGAGGCTGAGCCAGCGCTGTCTCTCCATGTGAGACCACGTCTGGTGCGGGGTTGTTTAGGAAGGGACAGGAGCCACAGTCCACTGTGCTGGCCAGGTTAAGGCCTGGGCTCAGGAGCAGGGAAGCCTTGCAGATGTGCCATGGTCTGGGGTCCAGGCCTTGGAGAGCCTGGCACGGTGGTTGGAGGATGAGGGGTGGGGGAGGCAGGGGGCGGAAGTCTTCTGGGGCCTCAGCTTCCTCCCTGTAAGATGAGAGGTAGAGCAGATGTCATTTGAGATGCTGTTTCGCTCCAGAGATGACCTGTGGGAATGGTTTTGACTACCCAGAGGTGGGCATGGGTCTCTGCAGTGTGATATTTCAGAAGCTAAGACTGGGGCGCTTGTCCTTTGCATTCCTTCCAACAACAGCAGCACATGACTCTGAACTTGTACCAGAAACATTCATAGACATTAAGACTTACTCCCAACTTAAAACAATGTTCTCTTCCTGAATCTTGGGGAAAAATACAACATGTACAATCTCTGTGGGTGTCACAATGAGCATTTTGCCTTATTTATGATTCTCTTTGAGCACATATTGAAGAGCTGCGATTTTACCAGACATGTGCTTCTGGGTCTGCAGGATTTTGCTTCACTTTGCATGCCGGCAGCAGGCCCACGCCTGCGTCTGTCTGTATCGACAGCTTTGTTGCCCCACCTTCATGCCCAGCTTGGGCATGGTGGTCACAGCTTCCTGTTGGTGCATGGCCGAGCAGTTTTGGGTGGAGCGGGGTCCACCCTGCAGTCCATGGAAATGGGGATCTGGGTACAACATCACTGCTCGTCACACAACTGAGTGACTTGGTGTGGTCTGGGTGGCAGAGAACAGCCCAGGTTGGTGCCGGGCAGTCGCTGTATGACTCTGCTGAGGTCTCGTGGTTCCACACCTCAGCCTCTCATCTGTAAAGCGGGTTGCATGGAGGGAGCAATGGAATCTGAGCCGTGCAAGCTCTTAGTGCAGGCAGATGCTGTGTGTGGGGGTTGGCTGGCTGGGTGGGTGTTGCAGGACATCCAGGTTTGCTTTTGGTCAGGTCCTAAAATGCAGTGGTGAGGACATCAGAGACAACTTTCACGAGCACCAGCCCCGGGGAGCTGCCGGGAGCTGCTCCAGTGTGAGCAAGCGGAGCGGAGTCTACCTTCAGTAGCTCGCTTGCTTCCTTCAGTCACAGCAGGTGGGGACGCAGTGCAGAGATGCTTGTCCGGGCTGTGTCCCGGGTCTCCCTGCAGCACCCACGCCGCACGGCCCCCCAGGTCTCATGCGGTGCCCAGGTACAGGAGTGCCCCTGGCACTGAGCCTGAGAAGAGGATAAACCGGTTTTGGAATAGAACCCGGAGGCTTGCAGCCCAGCGCTGGCAGCCAAAGGGGAGAGGGCCGCCCTCCACCCCGTGGGCTCCCCTCACCTGCAGCTCCGGTTACTCAGGCTCAGCGATCTGTGCTGGCCTGGGCTGGGTGCCCAGGGCTGGAATCTACGATGGGTGGATTGGAGTCAGACCGAGCGGGGTTGGTCCGGAGAACAGTGGGTGGGTGCAGGGTGAGAACTGCCCACCGAGACGTTAGCTCCTTACTCGTTTCCAAGAAGCACCCCGCACTGGGCCTCCACTCCCACAAGCCCCAGCTGCCACTCCCCAGCTGCGGGCTGAGCGGACACAGAGGGCGCCAGCTTCCCCAACTTGTGGGTGCTGTGGGGCCCAGGGGCTGCTCTTAGGGAGGCTGACGGTGGCAGTGGGGAGTCGGGCTGCAGACCCTGCTCTATGTGTGCACAGGCCCGTGTGAGGACGGCCCGAGGGTGTTGGGGAGTCCACCCCCATCCACACACTCCGACGTTGCCGTGGAGCGGGACTGTCCCTCCTCCAGGGCCTGGCTGCGGCGTGGGGAGTGACAGTGCAGTGTGTCCTGGGTGGGGGGTTGGAAGAGGAGACGTGGAGGGCGGGGCAGGAGGGGTCTCAAGTGGCTCCTCGGCCAGGGCCTCATGCTTCCCTCCACGGACCCCAGGTTCTCGAGAGGCACAGAAGGAGATTCACAGTCTACAACTAAATCTGCTCCTGTGCCCCTTTCCAGTTGCTTTGCTGCCGGGAGGACGCAGGGCAGCCAGGCGGCCTGGGAGCCTGGGTGGGTGTGGGGGGCAGGAGCCGGCTCCGGGCTGCAAAGCAGAGGCCACTGCAGCCCTTGCTGGGATGATGAGGGGGACAAGGGGGTGGGGGGATGAGGGCCCCCGGGGAGACCCTGAAGCAGGGACTGCGTGAGATTGGCCCAAGCTATGTCCAACGAGGAAAGGAAAAGTCATTGTACACTTACTACTGTCGTTCAAAAGCAAAAAAGTCCTGATACTATCAAGCAGGCCGGGCTGCAGAGTACCTGAAACTCTCCACGTTAAAGGGAGAAACAGCCAGGCATGGAGGCGCATGCCTGCAGTCCCAGTGCTCAGAGAGGTGAGGGAGGAGGATCGCCAAGGTCAGCCTGAACTGCATAGCAAGGCATTGTCTCAAAAAAGAAAGAAACAAACAAAAATTTTAAAAATAAATAGAATAAAGGGATAAATGCAGTGATAAAACCACACCAGAAGACAGTTGACCAGGTTCTTATAAAGTTAGTGTGTGCTGACCATACAGCCCAACATCCCCATTCTTACGTTATTTATGCAAGAGGCATAAAAACATGTCTACACCAAGACTTGGCGTACAGGTCCACAGTCACTGTATTCATGTAACTGCCCCAAGCTGGAAGCAGCCTAGCGGTCCTGCTAGCGCAGGCTGGATGAACAAACTGTGGTTCTTCCATACCGTGGACTACAAAAGAATAAACAACTGCTCCGCGTAAACGCATGGTGAATCGCAAATGTCTGAGCCTGAATGGAAGAAATCAATCTTAAAAGGCTCCTTCTGGTGTGAGTCCTTTCTATACCCCCTAGAAAGGGAAGAACCACAGGGACAGAGGGTAGACAGATCCGTGGCTGCAGGGGCTGGGATGGGGAGGCTCTGACCGCAAAGGGGCAGCATGAGGATTCTGGGGGTGACAGAAGTATTGTGCCCTGATTGTGGGGTGGCTGCATGAATCTGTACATGGGTTAAGTCACAAAGAAGCTTCACTACCTGTAGATTACAAAGTGATACAACAGAGAAGAAGAGGGAAAGCCTTCTAGCAGAAGGTACAGAATGCGTAAAGCCCGTGGAGGCCGCGATGATGGTTTGAAGTCGCCTGGATGGAGGAGACCACTCTGATGGAGTGTCAGAGTGATCAGGGGACCCGGGGCCGTCCAGAAGGACTTGGAGGAGGGCTATGGGGACAGGAAGACTTGTCACACTTAGAAGTTAGTTAGCACCCTAGTTATGGTGTAGAAGTGATTCTCTACAACAACACTGATCGCTTGAATTCCGCAACCCAGATTACAATTTTTTTTTTTAAAGAGAATAAAGAGCAAAGGGAAAGTGGTATTTGTCCCTTCAGCCTCTGGATTGCTTCTGTGCATGCTGCTTTGATAATTCCAGTAACAGATGAAGCAGCGCTAGCCAGACTGCTGCCTGACCTGTGGCCCGGGCACCCTCTTCCCAGTCCCTGCTGGAGGAGGGCAGCGGCTGTGGCCCAGCTTCTCTGCCCACTGCGGGCGCCAGCTTCTGCTAAGTGGTGGTGGGAAGGGGCTGCAGTGTGGCTGTTTGCTTGCGGGCCAGTTTGTTTGGCTTTGGAGGGTGTGTGCTTGCAGTGGGCAGCAGCCTCTTCCAGGGCCACCTGGACAGTTCAGGTCCTCTTGGCGGAGGCAGCGGGTTTGTGGTTCTGTGTTTAGAAGCCAAGTCAGGCAGCAATTTTTCCAGAAATGGCCTCCCTCTCTGCCAAGAATTGGTCAAAGATGGCAGAGAGGCAAGGACCAGAGGACAAAGGGACGGAGGGAGGGAGAGAGAGAGAGACAGCGATCCAAGCGGGAGGCCATGGACTCTGGTGGAGCGGGAGGCTGCATGCGGGACCCTGTCTCGGAGCAGCCCTCGGAGCACAGGGCTCTGGCTGTGGCGGGCTCGCTGTCCTGAGCTGCATCCGACCAGTGCTGGTGGTGAGGGCGACTGTTCCCGCCTCTGTGCTCCTCATGCCCGGACCAGTCCTGTGCTGGGCAGTAGGAAATTCTTGAGATATTCTGGCAAAGATTTAACAAGTTCCCTTCGTACATATAAATGCTTGGTGACATTGCAATGGCAAGCAGAAACGTGGAAACCACATCCAGGATTTGGAGGCAGATTTATTCACGTCGACAGGCACTGATTGGGATCATTCCCAGAATATCAGGCCCTGATCTCTGGTGGTCTAGGGCTTATATGGGACAGGCAAGCAGGAAGTACAGAGGCAGCATGGCTTGTCAGTTGGGGATTGGTTTGTGCACTGTGCATCACATTTCAGCGATGCATCGCGGTGACCAGCTGTTTCTAAAAGACAAGGGCACCTGGATCTGGAACAGGAACTATCACCTGCGCAGATAACAAACCGAAGTACACTGGCTGGGGGTGCCATTTTCTGTTATATTTCCCGCTTTTTTAGTTTCCCTGGCAAATCTTTGCTGGTTATGTTACATGAGATCTTCTGAGACAAGGCCCAACTAGAAGCAGTAACATTAGGGCTGTCAGTGATCCTAGGATGAGCCCTCGACAAGTTCTCCAAGGCTGTCTTACTACAGAGTCTTCCCCTAAACTGTTTTCAGAAGGAGGCATAATTTAGGCCTGTCTGTTCTGTAGCATTACTCTGGCAAGGTAGCGAGGGAGTTAATCTGATCTAGGGGAGTGTCCAGTGTGCCTTGGATACTCATCAAATCTTGGTCAAGTGTTTGACTGATTGTTCTGTTCTCTCGGGGAAACTGTCCACAGAGTTTAAGGCAAAAACTACCGCTAGCAGTGGGCAGGGAAGCAAGGACTGGGGTGAGCAGCCTGCAATGACACAGACATGTGTGTGCAGGAACGTCTACAGATATAGCCGGTCTCTTAACTGGTTACAAGCTGTTTCTGTAGGGTTATGTTCTATTTCTGTGTAATCTATCTATGTATCTTTAAATGGGGAGAGTCACTATAATGCACGAGGTCAGGGCCAGTGACACAATGCTGAAGCCTGAGCTGGCTGCAGGGGTACGGGTGTCAGTGCTGCGGCCTGAGCTTGCGGAACACGCAGTGGGGGCAGGGCTGGCTCTGATCTTCCAGGAGTTCGGGGTAAAGTTTTTCTGGTTCCTTCAATTGGACCCCTGGAGCCGGCTTAGGCCTCTGGACCGGATTACTCTGCATCGTTGGCGGCAGGCTTCCCAGCAGCAGCAGGAAGCAGTTTGCTGTGCAGATCATCCCTGCAGGAGCGTTTTGGCCAAGGTAGCTTTGTCCAAGGTAACTGTACGATGTCTAGCCTGTCAGACTTCATTCCTAATAGAGCTACTGCAACAGTTCATCCCAGTACAGCAGGTGGCACCTGGACAGTTAGGTCTTGGCCTAAAGTGAGCTTGTCAGCTTTCTTGATCAAAAGGACAGTGGCTGTTGGAGATCAGAGGCAAAGGGAGGGGCAGCCCTTTTTTTTTTTTTCCGGTACTGAGGATCGAACTCATGACCTTGCACTTGCCAGGCAGGCACTGTACCACTGAGCTAAATCCCCAGCCCCTGAGGCAGCCCTTAATGACCGGATCCAAGTATTTGCACCACTGGGCACTCCCAGGGGCTGACACTCTGAGCAAGCATCATCGTCTCTGTGAACTCAAGGATCCAGACTCTGTCGCAGCCAGCAGCTCCAAGAAACTTGTGGGGTTTCTTTCTTGTAACCAGTGTCTGCCAGATATTGTAGCAGAGCTTTTGTGCCTTTTCAGCAGGCAGCTTGGGTGTCATCAATCAGAAGTGCAGTGATCTCCAAAGAGCATCAGCAAGATTTTGAACCTCTAGGAGATGAATCCAGGTCAGTTAACCTTTGAGTCTAGAACTGTGGTCTTTGCAAAGAGGGGCTGGCTGACTGGAGTCAACCAAAGGCAGAAGAAGGGATTTTTTAGGCCCAGGCTGGTGTACCAGCAGGCTGTGGGTGGAAGAAGATTGAGGTAATGTATATGGAGGACAACGGTGGTGACACTGGCAGCTTGGAGGTCTTGAACTGGCTTTACAGGCAGGAGAGGTGTATTTCAGTATTTGATAGTCTATAGACATTTTGTGGTTTTAAAACCTCTGGATTTGTGGTTGAATTTCTAGCCGAGTCTCTGGTGGTATGGGATACTGTTTGATGCAGGTGAGGGTTGCCCCAGGATGGAGCTTCACAGTCAGAGGCAGGTGGTCAATGGCCCAATCTTAGGGCCCAGGGGACAGTGACAGGATGGAGGGGCTGGAAGAGACAGGGAAACAGGCTGTCTCAGAGTGGCCATGCCTGTTGCCAGGGTGTCCCTGAGAACAGTGGGAGAGTTCCCAAGCCCTTGTGGCAACTGAGTAACAGTCCCAAAGGGTGCATGGGTTGGGAACCGCAGCACATACGGTGATGGCTGTGTTGATGACCACATGGAGAGCTTGCCCAAGGAGATTAGCAGTCTACCAGGCTGATGTGTGGCTGATGACTGTTTGTGCTTCTCTTGACATGTGACAGCAATGGCGGTCCAGTGAGGTGACATGGTTGATGGCCATAGCTTATACCTGTGGGAGGAGAGTTCTTGGAACCTCAGGGTTGCGGTTATCTGTCTCAGGCTGCTGCAGGCATCATCTTCCTCTTGGGGAACAGTCAAAGGGCGAAGTGCAGGGCTAAACGAGAGGGAGGCTGACTGGCTTGGTGCAAAGGAGATGGCTGCTTCTAACTTGAAGGGGAAGTCTCTTCCCAGGAGCAGTGTGGGGACTGCTTATACAGGAATCCATGTTCTGTGAGATGTCCTCCCAGGCTGCACGTCTGTGCCTGGCAGAAGGGGTGAGAGGCCAGAGTCCTAGCTGTCCTGGTGATGGTACCACTGGCTCCCGATGGCCCAGCTGCAGAAGGGAGCCTGGTCTGGCCTAGTCTGAGCCCATCAGACCCATAAAAGCGTTGTCGTCTGATCCAGTTGAAGTTTTTGAGAGTACTTATCTCTTTACTTACTTATTTTTTAGTGTCCATAGTCCTTACAATTTATAGCCAGAGGGTATGGTCATCTATCAGACTGGATTTTCTTTTTACAGATACCAGGTGCTTTTTTTAAAAAATCAGGTTTCTGGTAAGAGTAGCTGATGGCTTTCTGCCCCCTTTTTTGATGTCTTTGAGAAGCACTCAGCTGGATTTTTTCTAGGAGAGGCAACCTTTGGAAAGGCCATAGCAACTCATCTGTCAGTGCTGGTGGTCCAGTTTTCCTCAGTCAAAATGTGGAACTCAGAAGGGACTGCTGACAGCCGTCTCGAGTGGGCATTTGATGGCGCCATCTGACCGGGACAGGCGCAGCGGTGAAGCAGAAGCGGGAGGGCCTCTGGCTGGACGCAGGCCGTGCGGAGCTGGAACCAGTTCAGTTGGCTGGAGGTAGGTGAATCAGGAGTGAGGGGTGAAGCTGCAGGTGTTGGCAGCAGCTGCGGCAGCCGATGCGGGGCCAAGGCGGGATTCTCAGGAAGAACGGGCCTCTTTTTCCTTTGAGATGCAGGGAGCAGCTTAGTTTCATTCTTAACTTCATGAAATCTCTCTTTCCTGCAGTCAGGGACTGTGGATTTTGACAAAGTCGTTCCCATCTCTGGCTTCCTAGGTGCGTTGTGTACCCTTGAACGATGGCACAACAGACAAAGGGTGGGTGCCCCTCAGAGAGAGACCGTTCAGATGTCTGCCTGGCCACACCCCTCATGGCGACTTAGACGCGACTTAGCTAAGGAGGGTGTGAGGCCTCTGCTATGCCGTGTGTCAGTCGCCATGGAACCACAGGTGGGGCCCTATCAGCCTCCAAAACCAGTGCTCCCCCGTCTCGGTGCACAGACGAGCAGCCTG
>NW_004955420.1:27932003-27942984 GCF_000276665.1 Chinchilla lanigera | reverse complement strand
GCACCAGATGCAGTGGCAAGCAGAAACACTGAAATGACACCCAGGATTTGGAGGCAGATTTATTCATGTCAGTGGGCACTGATCTGGATCATCCCAGAATATCAGGCCCTGATCTCTGGTGGTCTAGGGCTTATATGGGAAAAGCAAGCAGAGGTACAGAGGCAGCATGGCCTGTCAGCTGGGGGTTGGTTTATACAATGTGCATCATAGTGACCAGCTATGCATCACAGTGACCAGCCATTTCTAAGAGACAGAATCAGGAACTGGAACAGGAACTGTTACCTGGGCAACTAAGAAATTAAGTATACTGGCTGGGGGGACATTTCCAGTTACAATATCATTAGATGCAAAGGGAAGGTCCATCGATAAGCATGAAACATCAGAGAGTTGTGATTTTTAAGAGCGTAGGATCCACAACATCGTTTTCCCCAAAGGAGGCAAATGAACTTCAATTCCAGGGCTCAGGTGAGAACCTGGTACCAGCAGGTGGAAGGAGAGGGAGAGTTTGGTGCTGTCCACCATGGGGCAGGAGCCCAGAGAGCTTCCTGTAAGCCTTAGAGGAGGCCTGTCCCGGAGGGGGCGTGCCCATGGAGGGGCGTGTCCTCATGCTTGTAGTCTTCTAGTCTGCATCCTTTCTTCCTTCCAGGCTTCCAGTTCTGCCTGGACTTCCCTTTTAGGACTCAGAATGCTGTTAACTCATTATTTTGCTGAATGTAGAGTTGAGGTAGAACTTTTACAAACTTGTTCTTTTAAATATTGTTGCTAGTCCTGCTGACCTAATTATAGAGGAGCATTTTCCTTTTTGAGGCCTCAGAGTGTTTTGAAAATCTCTTGTTTCACCTCCCTTGAACTTTTTTTTTTTATTTATAAGGACAATACCTGCCGGCTGTGGGAAGTCCCACCTGGTCTCAGGGCTCTTTGGTGGAGTCTGAGCAACGCGTGCTGCCGTAGCACGGACAGCCACACCTGCTCTGGCGCCTGGGACAGCAGCAGCAGCAGCAGCCAGCTCTGCAGAGGGAGGGGCAAAGCCAGTTGGGAGGAGGTCTGGGGACCCTGGAAGGACCCTGCCAGTCCCTTGTGCATGTCTGGTGGAGACAGTAGGGCAGTAGTAGCCACCGTAGGCTGGGAACACTCCCTCGAGGGTATCATTGGAGGCCAGGGTGCCTGCCTTCCACCAGCCGCCTACAGTCAGTGTCAGCTCTTCACACCCACTGTAAGCCACACTGACGCACATGCTCACATCCATCATTCCACACTCACATGGACAGTGCACGCTCAAGCTGACACACCCCTCCCCATTCTTTTGCACACTCACGGAGCAGCTGCAGAGGTGCGCCGGGCTCATGCCTGCCTGCTCTGGGGCAGGGACGCTGGGGGGCTTGGAGTGGCTGGAGCCAGGCTGCCTGGCCCGTGTGAGGGCAGAGGCTGGGCTGGCCAGCAGATGTCCACCCTGTGCCACAGGAGCGAGGCCGGGGCACAGTGTGGCCGTGTTGTCTGTCCACACAGAGGCCCCGTGTGCACCTCCTGGGGACCTGGACCCTGCTCAGGGACTGGCCACGGCTTAGCAGTGCCTTGACCCCCCCACAGCCGGCCTCTGTCTGCAGACTGCTGTCCGAGTCTCTGGTCCGTACGGTCAGTCACCACAGCCATGCCCACCCCACGCTCTGGTGCTGAGATCCCACTGCAGCCACAAAGACGCCTTTGTCCCCTGCAGAATGCCCTCCCCCGAAACTGGACACCCACGGCTGGGCGTTCCTCCCTTGGGAGTCGGCAAGGCCCAGCACCTCTTCTGCATGTGCTCTTCTCCCTGGCAGTGGCTGATGGTTTTGACCATGATTGTCACAGTCCCTTCTTTGGGACAGTTTTTGTTGTTCTTTTTTACTAGGGACTGAAAAGAGGCCTTTGCACTGAGCTACATCCCTAGCTGGTTTTTATTTTTTATTTTGACACAGGGTCTCCTTAAGTCACTATGTTGTCCAGGCTGGGTTTGGACATGTGATCCTCCTGCCTCAGCCTCCCAGAGAGCTGAGGTTACACATGTGCACCTCTACGTCTGGCTCCTTCATGTAGTTTTAAAGCACTCCGGGGGTGCATTGTGGTCATGGTGAGGTTCAGACCCTGCTCGACAAGGTTTGGAGCAAGTCTGTGAACCTTTAGCCTTCTAGCCTCAGTTTTCCTCCGAGGTCATGGGGCCCTTTGTGGGCTTGCACGCTCAGTGCTGTGAGCACAGGCATCTTGCACAGCACCGGTGCACAGTGGGTGTCCAGGTAAGGGGAGCTGGGCCCCCCGGGGCTGTGCGAGCAGAGGGACGGGGCGAGAGCCTTGGACCCCCACTGCCACACACAGGGGTGTAGGAGCCTTGTTTGTCAGAGGACCGCAGGCTTGCAGCTCCTGGCTCCTTCCCTGGGGCAGTGACCCAGGGTCGGGAATGAAGGCCTGGCAGGGCTGCCTTGTCTGAGAGGCCAGCAGAGCCCAGTGGAGCCACAGCCTGGTGGGAGAGAACCCCTCTTTGTTCTCGGTGGTCTCCAACTGAAGCTGGGGTTTCTTCTCTGAGGGATGTGGGTAACCCAGGCTGTGTCACGGGAGCCCTGTGATGGTGGAGCCTGGGTCCATGTCCATGAAATTGGAGGGAGGGAGGGAGACAGGAGGAGCGTTTATGAAGAAGAGAGAAATAGCTCCCAGCAGTCAGGAGGACCCGGGAGCGGGTTGCCACAGGGACTCTTTGTCTAGGAGTTTTTAATGCAGAAAAACGGGCAGGGCTCAGACCACCCCGAGTCAGACTAAGATCCACCTATGGAGCCGAAACCAGAGCACTTAAGCTAGAAAGCGACCTCTGAGGCGCCGGGGCACGTAGCGAGCGCGTGTCTGCAGGGCTTCTTGGCCTCTGTCCGGTCTAGTGGTTCATTAAAATGACAAAGCGAGAGGAAAGTTCTGCATCACCCTGCGCAGCGCTTGCCCCTCCCTGGACGCCGTGGTCCACCTGGTCCCTGTGGGCTCTTGACTCAGCCCCCACTTACTGAGCACGGCCAGGTCACCTGACCCTACCCTGGGCCTCCCTGGCTGCCCGCCGTCCTCTGCCTAACCCGCCCGCGCATGGTACTGCCACAGTGGCGAGAGAGCCCCAGGCAGTCCCCACGCGGCCCCTCTGGAGACGCATTTGGTGTTGCTGTCCCGATCGACCTTGCTATTCCCGCGTTCTACATGTGAGGTCATAGCACACGTTTGCTTTTTATATTTCAATTAGCATGTTTCAGTGTAATTGATTTGTAACCCTGTGCCTTTCATTTTATACCTTTAAACACAGGGTCCTGCGGGAAACGGGGCATCTGTCGCAAAAGGGATGGAGGGGGTGGGGTGAAAGGAGAATCAAGCTGTGTGCTGTCCACGCACCGACTGCCCATGCGAAGCTGATCGCTGCGCACTGCACACACGTGCTAATAAAAATAACAGTTTAATAAAAAAGAAAGAAAAAGATTTTTAAAAAGTTAAAAAAAAAAAGCATCCTGAGAGGGATCCATGGCTTCAGCAGGAAGGGCCGAGGAAGGGTCGGAGCCAGCTCTGTGTGAGGGGCTCAGGGTGACCGGGCTGTCAGAAGCCCCCAGGTGAGGTCCCGCTGGAGCACAGCCCACAGCGGGCCTGGCGCTGCGAGGCCTCGGGCTGGGGGGACCAGAGCGCACACAACTCGCTGTGCGGCAGTAGAAGAGCGCGGCGTGCCGAGGCCGAGCATCGAGCTCCCTTGCTTTTCTGTTCTTGAGCTCAGTGAATCCTTTCAGCGTTTGGCATCCGACCCATCTTAGAGATCAGCAAATAGGAGGACTTGGCTGGGGATGGACCAGAGAGGGGGCCCTAAGCGTGCAGGACTTCAGGGTGAGCCCCGAGGCCACAAATGCGAGGCCTTCCGCTCAGTGGACCCGAAATTTCTCATGCCTGGGGAAAACCCTTGCATTTTGGTGTCTAGTCTTGGGAAATTTCCCGATAAAAGTAAATATACTTGGAAATCAGTTGCCTGGAGCCTGCCTTGAGGGTCTCGGTCCCAGGAGCAGGAAGAGGAGAAAGCAGGACTGGCTGGGTGTGGGGAGGCCCGGGCAGCAGACACCCCATGGGGCAGGAGGGCAGAGGACGCAGGTGGTGGGCCCTGGGGTGCGGGGTTGGGGGGCTGCCCTGGAGGAAGCACGTGGGGGTGGGCTCTGAGGCCAGCGTGACTGTGCTTTCTGCTTGGGGCTCCAAAGCACAGAAGGACTGAGCTGCATCGTCTAAGTGGCATCTCCACGAGGGGCCGGGAGCCCCCGTTTCTGGAGGCCTCTGACACCGTCTTACGTTGGGGCCTGGGCTCCAGCGTGTGTTGAAGGCAGAGCGCTTTCTCTGCGTGGTGGACGTGGCCTTCTCTGTCTGCAGGAGGGTCGGTGTCGGGCCGCAGCCCCCTTCCCCCTGCTGTCTGTCTGCGGCTGTGGCTTCCCCCGGGTACATGGGCCCTGCCTGCCTGGCAGCGGTCCCCAGCGCCCAGCGCTGTGGCACTGCAGGGGACGCGCACAGCTAAGCGGCTCATCGCCAGCAGCTCCCGTCTCCCGGGCCCACCTTGCCAGGGCGTCCCGCGCCTGCTGAGACCGCGGGCATGGTCGGTGCTGCGCGGCCCACAGCAGCAGGCTGCACCCTGGCCTCGGGGTCGGATGCACGACCCCTACGACCAGGAGTGCACGTGTCAAACTTTAATGAACTCAAGTAGTGACACTGGCCAGTGGCTGTCACGGCGACGTGCATCCCTGGCCCAAGAGGTGTGCCCAGAAGCGCCGCTGAGCCCAGGCTGCTGGCTGCGGTGGAAACGCAGATCCCCACCTGAACGAGCAGCGGTCAAGGAGGAGCTCACCTTTGTGTTACCCGACACCGCAATTTAAGGAGGAGAGGTTTACCTTGGCTCACATTAGAGTCCGTGGTCTCCGGTGGCTCCAAGGCCGGGCTGCACCGCAGAGGGGCCTGGTGGAAGACAGCGGCTCACAGCATGGTGCACAGGAAGCAGAGAGCGAGGGAGGAGCCCAGGCCACGCCCCCAGCGACCGCCCCTTCCAACCAGGCCCCGCCTCCTAACAGCAAGTCAGCCTGAAGCCCCGCCCCACAACCCAGTCACCTCCAAAGGTCCTGCCTAGAGCCAGGGGCTTGGGGGATGTCTAGATATGAACCACAGAGTCCTCTAGAAGGAGAACAGGAGCGCCCATGAGCAGCTAAGGGCGGCGGGAGGGGCGGTGCGGGCTCAGGTGGGCTGCAGGGTCCTGTCTGAGCCCTCCTGCAGCGCTGTGGGACGTGGGCCCAAAATGTGGCTGCAACGTCTCTTCGCAACGGAAGCTGGAAATCTGAATTTTCATGTGAAATATGCTGGATTTTAAACATTGGCTCAGATTTATTTAAATCACTTCAAGCCAAACAAAACATGTCTGCAGGCCAGATCTGCCCCGCGGAGCCGGGTTCCGACTCTCCTGTCGGTCCAGTCCTGTTGGTGTCCGTTCCCACTACCTTCAGCAGTCTGGGACGGATCAAAGGAAGAGAGGGAGCCGGCTCGGCCTCCTGGGCAGGCAGGACTTGGACTGGATGTGGGGAGGGGGCCATGGGAGGGTGCAGGCCTGGCTCTCACCTCTGCCTCTGGGCAGCAGGGAGCTGGGAAGGAACCGCTCAGAGAGCAGCTCGCCTTGTGTGAGCGGCCACCCGCACCCCTCCCCAGGCCAGCCGCACTCCCAGGCCTGGAGCAAGGTGTGTGCTGTTCCCGCAGAAGCAGCCACAGAACATTCCCAGCAGAAGACAGGGTCTTCGGAATTCCTCGGGCCTGCAGTGGCCACACCACGGGGCTCGTGAGCCCGAACAAAATGCTGGTTCAGCTGTGGGGTGCAGAGGGGGCTCCACAGGCCCCAACTGTGGTCAGCCAGGGACTGGAGCAGAGTGACCAGGACAGAAAGAGGGCGGGTGCTTCCTCCAAGCCCCCCGCCCAGGCAGGAGCAGGGCTAAGGCTCCGTCTGTGGGCGTCTGTTCCTGGCCAGGGTCCCCCGCTCCCTGCGGCGGGTCACCCTTGTGGTGGTGGTAACAACACTGACACGACCGACACTGGTTGAACTTAGCCATGGCAGGCTCTAGTTTAGTTTCTGCGGGTTTTTGGTTTTCGTTTTAGGGATCAAAACCAGGGCCTTTGCATTCAGCTACATCCCCAGCCCTTACAATTTTGAAACATTTTTATTCTGTGTTTATTTTTTAAATTTTGAAACAGGGTCTCACTAAGTTGCTAAGTTGCCCAACCTGGGCTCAAACTTGGGATCCTCCTGCCTCAGCCTCTCAAAGTGGTAGGATTTCAGGCCTCAACACCATGGCTGGCTCTCAAGCTCTGCTTTGAATGCTTTACCTCTAAAATCTCGTGCCACTCTCACGGCATTTGGTTGAAGCATTTCATTCTTGAAAGTAACAGAGCACATCTTTCTCTCCCATAAAAGAGGGCTTTCATCGTTCTCTCTGGGGTGTCTTTCTTCTGGGCACAGGGCCTGTCCTGCGATCTATCTGTTCAGGGAGTTGGAGATGGGCTCCTCTCTCTGTGGGAGGTGCTGTGTGATCCCGTGCAATGGAGGAGAACATGGAGGCCTCAGGTCACCCAGGGGGACCAGGGACTTTGGAAGGACTCCTGGGCGGCCTGGCTCCTGGGCCAGATGCTGTGAAAAGCAATGCCAGGCTGGTGGTGAAGGAGGCCTCGCTGTCCTCCTGGGCCTGGAGGTGAAGCTGGTCGAACAGCCAGGCTGGGCTGAGCAGCTGTGTCCTGGGGGCCGGGCCTGTTGCTGTGGCAGGTTCCGTTGTTGCAGCTGTGCCCGGTGGGCCTCGGGCCATCCAGGCTGAGCCCGGGGACTTGGCCTTGCTGGAGAGGCTGTTTGTCTTTCTGATGACAAGCAACTAGGTCACGCTGTTCCTGCAGCAGCCCTGGCACAGGCTGTATGTTCCGCACTCCCTGCTCGGCATGCTGGAGCCGAGGCTGGAACAGCCTGGACCCTGTGCCCTGTGCGGGGTGACGGGCCCTGGGAAGGACAGCCCACGAGCCTGTCCACTCCAGGGCCCTGACCTCCCCTGCGGCCCAGGCTGCCCATGTGATAAACTTGCTGAAGGAAAAAGCGAAGGTTTAGTTCCTCCAACTTGGGTTGCAAAGCCCGGCTCTGCTCTAAGCCTCCGTGGGGCCTGTCCTCGGCACTGTCAGTGGTATCCACCCCCTGGTGGCAGACATCTGCCCAGGACCACTGTGACCCTCTCCGTGCTGCAGGCGGTCACAGAGCAGCCACACACAGGAGTCTGCAGCAGCAGGCAACCAAGAGAGGGGTCATGGCTGCTCCCCTGGTCACCTGAGCAAGGGGTGGCTCTGAGCACACATTCGCGGTTGGTCCCTGAGACCCCTTCCATCATTCCTTGATTTTCTGTCAAACAGCTCCTGGCTCCAGCCCATCCATAGATGGAGAGAGTGAGGCACTGGACATCAACCCCGAAGAGGGGCGGAGCTTCAAAGCACCTCGGGGGTCTAATCACCGGGGCTTTCATGGCAGTGCTGCCCCACTGTGCCTGAGACGTAGGCCAATGCCTCACTCCACTGGCACCTACACACATTAAAACTCATGGGCCCCTCACCACTCTCTGTGAGGTAGGAACCACCACACCCACTTCCCAGGTGGAGAAACTGATGTGAAGTCACACTGGACAGCAGAGCTCAGGCTGGTCCAGCGCCTGTGCGTCCTGCATCAAGCCCCTCCAGGTACATCCCTGTCCCGCGGGCTTTGCGAGTACAGGTGCGCCTGTCTGTGGTTCCGGAGTGACCGCAGCCACTGGTGATTCAGCTATTCATGGACTCAGAGTATTTGAAGGAAACTGTGTCCGCAGAATTTTCTTCCTGCTGTCACTTCCTGAACGACACAGGGTAGCAGCTATTTCCACAACGCTGGTGTCGTACTGGGATTCTCAGTTACCTAGAGGTGATGTGTGTGGGTTACACGCCAGCGCCACAGCACCCTGTGGGAGGGACTGGAGCACCGTGGATGGGGGGTCCCACGGCCTCCCGGGGCCAGCGCCCTCTCATGCCGAGTGCCCGCTGTGTCTCAGCCAGTGCTGCCGCCAGCATGCAGATCGAAGACGGAGGTGGGTCCTCTAAGGCCTCTGCTGCGCTCCTCCCCCGGGCCAGCTGGGAGCATCCTTCCCACCCCGGGTGAGGACGGCTGGGTCTCTGGAGTCTGAAGACCCCACCGGGAGTCCTGGCCCCTCCATGTGGCCTGACTGCCACTTGGAGAAGGTGACTGGGTGTCTCCAGGCACCGAGCCCTTCACCTGTGACACGCACGTGACAAGACCCTTCCTATCTGTCAGTCGCTGGGGAACACTGGGGCCTTCCTCTTCTGGCTGCGACAGTGAGGACGCTGACAGGGGGAGCACTGTCACCAGGCATCCGTGCAGTCCCCAGCAGGGGCTCTGGCTCTGCTCCAGGAATCCCGTGCTCTGTCGGCCTGACCTGGGGTGGGAGGAGAAGTGGCCTGGATGGAAACCAGGCCAGTCTGCGGGGGCTTTGGGCCAGGCCAGTGGGAGTGGCGGTGGTTGGATGTGTCATGCGTTCACGAGGGGATGGTTAGTTGCCTGAGGGTGGGGCCCAACCTCTTCATGCTGGCATCCCTATTGCCTGGCCCAGGGCTCTGCACACAGCTCCCGCACTTGTGTCCTGAGGGTCTCACAAGTGTGTGGTGTCACAGGATTTCCTGGTGTCTGCACCCCACTGCACTATAGTCATGGGTCAGCTTCTAGCAGGTGCGGAAGACAGCTCTGCTCTGTGGAGGAGAGAGATGAAGGTGACCCCAGGCTCCAGCATTCCCCAGCCAGAGCTTCTCCCTGCGGGTAAGGACCTGGGGTCAGCACGCATGCCCAGAACCCCAGGGCGAGGTCCCTGACAGGACCCTAATGCCTTTGGACCACTCTTGAGATTTTCTCAAATCCCCACCACCCTATAAAACACCACTGTAGCGTTTTACTTATAAAAATGTAATAAAGTGGGCTGAGAGTCAAATTCCAATTTCTGTTACTGTTCTTGAAATGTAATTTCTACTTTGGCTGAAGCTCTTTATGGAACAGTGTTTGAAGGGCTTCTCTCATTTCACAAGGGTGTGGGGTGCATCTGAAGCGTGGCTCTCTGCCATCTGTAAATCTGCCCTTGCTCCTAAGCAAGGAGGCTTGTTGCCCCTTCGATGGCGACGTCACTTCTGAAGAGTTCTGCTGGTCTTCACCTCCGTCCTCAGCGGAGGCTGCTGTCGTCAGTACACAAGAAAGTGTCCGTCCCATACCGAAGTGGCTGTGTGCCTGACCCGGCCTGGTGGCAGCAGTTCAAAACCCAGAGGACACCAGGCGGGCTTGCCTCTTCCTACTTTGCTTGGGAAAGTGGGGTTTGGGTCTGACCCACCTCTGGGGACCTCTGTCCCTGTCTCACCCTCTGAGTCCGCTGCACATTGATATCTGCAGTGCCTTGACCTGCTTCCTGCTCTCCTCCCAGTGTGCCCGGGAGGGTGCTGGCATAGGCAGCTCAGCGGAAGGTGGGGAGCAGGTCAAGGACAGCTTGCATCATCAGTAGCAGCGTCTCCCTGTCCTGGTGGACCTGCTGTGTGGGCTGCTGTACCAGGCTGGGCTGAATTACGGGGTTCAAGGTCAACTGGAAGTCACAGGAACGTCCATGCGAGGCCACAGGAAGTTGTCAAAAGCAGCAAAAGAAGCAAGAGAATGCACAGGGTCTGGGTTCAATCCTCAGTGCCACAAAGAACAAAAAAGCAAACAAAGGTGGAGGGCCCCGGCTCCTTTCCCACACTCTGCTCTCCTGAGCCTCCCTGAGCATGCCCATCTCCCCAGACCTGAGCCCTCTGCCCTCCCTCCTGCTCAAGTGGCCTGGGTACTGCCCTGCGCTGCCCTTGCTGGCCATGTGAGCTTTGTCTTCTGCCCTGGAAAACAGGGGTGCACACCCCAGTCCCTGCAGCCCACACGAATGGGCCCCTCAGCAGTCCTGAGCACACAGCAGATGCTGAATACATGTTGGTTGTCATTCCTTTGGTTTTGTTTCTTTTTCCTTTAAATTGGTCAGGCCAGAAATTACAGGGCCAAAAGTCCTTTCTGGTCCTGAAGTTGCTGATGTGGAAGGAAAATCACAACTCTCCAGTGGGCCTGTGCAGGGGCCTGGGGTGGCCTTGGAGCCGGGCAGCCTGGGACTCTGCCCCTCAGGAGGGCCGCTGTGGCCTGGAGCCTCTAAGGCTGGTCCTGTCCCCTAGCCTGGAGGCCTGTGCCACCAGATGCCCTTGCCTGGGGCCGGGCTCGGGAAGCCAAGCAGCAGAGCCCAGCCAGCTCTAGTGCAGTGACTCACAGGACGTGACATGTGGTTTTAATCCAGGGCTCTGACGAGCTGCTCCGGGAGCCCCTCTCCCCCAGGCGTAGTTTTGTGATTACAGTTGCTCAGCTAAGCTTGAAAGGAAGGCACAGAAACTCCAAACCCCAGAGAGCTGCCAGTCTCTTTGTCTGAGGGGTGATGAGTCAGTGGGGGTGAGGGGGCAAAGGTCAGCAGACAGAATCAAGGGGTTGTCATGTCCTCAGGGATGACCTGGAGTTGGAGCCAAACTCTATTTTTATTGCACACACACACACACACACACGCACACACACGCGTGGGCACACACACAGACATAAACGCATGCACACGTGCAGCATCACGTGGCTGTCTCCCTAAGAAACAGAACTTTATTCATGCTCTGTAATGCTGTGGGGACAGGAGTGTGATCTCTGTCAGCCTGTCCTGTGCGCTCATCCCCCTGTGAGCGCATCCTCCTGTGAGCTCATCCTTCTGTGAGCTCATCCTTCTGTGAGCTCATCCTCCTGTGAGCGCTTCCTCCTGTGAGCTCTTCCTTCTGTGAGCGCATCCTCCTGTGAGCTCTTCCTTCTGTGAGCACATCCTCCAGTAAGCTC
>NW_004955420.1:27881868-27931079 GCF_000276665.1 Chinchilla lanigera | reverse complement strand
CTTCCGTCTCCCCTCCTCCTTGCCCTCCCCATCTCTGGTGACCTCTGTTCCACATGTTCTTCCTCAAGGGCTTCCTGGCTTCCCCAGGTGAGTAAAAACGCATAGGATTCATCTTTCTGCGGGCTTGTTTCAGTCCACACAGTGACTGTTTCAGTCCACACAGTCCCACCCACGTTGCTGCACAGGGGAGGATTTCACTCTCTGCCGGGGTGGATGTTATTCTGTTACATAAATACACCACCTCTTCTCTCTCCATTCATCCATGGAAGGGGGTCCGATTCCGTATTTTGATTATTGTGTGGTCACATATCTTTTTGGAATGATGACATCAGCTCCTTTGCTCACTTCCTACAAGTGGAATTGCTGAATCATACGTGTTTCTATTTTTAGTATTTTTCTTTTGAGGAATTTCATGCTCTTTCCACAGTGGCTGTACTAATTTACATCCCGCCAACACCTCCCTGTTCTCCATATCCTTGCCAATTTGACATCCTGTGCAAATTAAGCCTACATTTCAATTTGATGTAACTCCATTTGTCTATTTTTGCTTTTGTTGCCTATGCTTTTAGAGTCCTACCTAAAGCACTGTTGCCACATCAGTATCTTAAAGTGTTTCCTAGTGTCTTCTGGAAATAATTTCGTAGATTCAGGTTTAAGGTTTAGGTCTTAGGTCCCTTTTGAGAGGAAAGGATCTAGTTTAATTCTTCCACTCATACATATTCAATTTTAACAACATTATTTATTGAAGACACTGTTTGTTCTCTTTTGTATGTTCTTGGTGTCTTTGTAAAAAAAAATGGGCTGGTTGCATGAGTGTGGATTAATTTCTGGATTCTCTATTCTGTTCCATTGGTCTGGCTCTATGCCAGTGTCATACTGTTTTAGTAACTATAGTTTTGTAGTATGTTTGGAAGTCAGGTGTTGTAATACCTGTGGCCTTGTTTTGTTTGATTCTTTATTTTTGTCTTTTTGAGACAGACTCTTCCTAACAAGTTCAGGCTGGCCTTGAGCTCACTTTTGTAGCTCATGCTGGTCTTGAACTTGCAATAATCCTCCTGCCTCAGCCTCCCAAGTGCTGGGACTACAGGTGTGCACCACCACACCTGGATTTGTTAGTTTTTTAGATAAGGATAACTTTGGCTACTTTGAGTCTTTTGTGGTTCCATATCAATATTAGGATTTGTTTTTCTATTCTGTGAAGAAAGTTGTTGGTATGTGCATAGGAACTGCTTTGAGTCTATGGATCACTTTGGGTCTTATGGTCATTTTAGCAATGTTGAGTCTTTGGATCCATGAACATAAGATTTTTTCCATTTTTTTGTCTTCTGTAATTCATGTTGTCAATGTTTTATAGCTTTTATTGTAGAGATCTTTAATTTTCTTAATTAAATTTATTCCTCAGAATTTAATGTTCTTGTAACTATTGTGAATGAGGTTGCTTTCTTAATCTCTTTTCAGCAAATTCATCATTAATGTCTACAAATACTCCTGCTTTTTATGTTGGCTTTGTACCATGCAGCTTTACCAAATTTGTTTATAAATTCTCAATTTTTTTGATGCAATATTTTTGATGTTTAGAATCATGTCACCTACAAACATAGATAATTTAACTTCATCCCTTCTAAATTGGATTCCTTTTCTTCCCACTGGCTAATGGCTCTTGCTAAGCCTTCCAGTATTGTATTAATTGTGGTGAAAGACAGCCTTGTCTTGGTCCCCATCTTAGAGGAATACTATAGCTTTTCCCTGTTTAGCATGATACTAGCTTTGGGGTTTACTTATACAGCCTTCAGTATTCTGAGGTGTGTTCCTTCTGTACATAATTTTTTTGGGGGGTTATTATGCAGAGATGTTAAATCTTCTTGGATGCTTTCTGTGTTGTGTCCTTCATTTTGTTGATGTATTTTAACACATTTTATTGATTTAAATATGGCAGACCATTCTTGCATCCCTGAGATTAACTTGGTTATCATGAATGATCTTTTTGGTGCACTGCTGAATTCAGTTTGCTAGTATTTTATGGAGATTCCTGCATATGTGTTCATTAGGGATGTGGGTCTGTAATTTTTCTTTCTTTCTTTCTTTCTTTTTTCTGTATATTTTGTTTTGGTGTTGGTTTGGTAATGCTGGGCTCATAAAAAGTTTGCCAGAGTTCTTTCCATTTCTGTCTTTTTGGGTACTGGAATTGGCTCTTTTAAAATGTTTTGTAGAATTCAGCTATAAAGCAATCAGGCCCTGTTTTTTTTTTTTTTTTGATGGGGGAATTTTAACTACTATTACAACCTCATTGCTCATTATTGGTATGTTTAGATTTTTAATTTCTTCATTGTTCAGGTCGGTAAGATGTACATGTTAAGGAGTTTTTCTATTTCTTCTAGGTATCCAGATTTTTTCACATATAATTTTTCATAGTAGTTTCTTATAATCTCTTGTATTTTTGTAGTATCAGCTGTAATGTATGATTTTTCATCTCTGATTTTATTTGGTTTATTTCTCTTTCCTCTCTTCTCTCTCTCATTTAGTCTAGCTAAATGTTTGTCAATCCTTTCAAAATACTAACTCTTTGTTTCACCAGTCTTTTGTATTCTTGTAGTTTTAATTTTTAATTTCTTTCTGCTCTGATCTCTATTGTATCTTTCCTTCTACTAATTTTGGATTTGGTTTGTTCTTGCTTTTTTTGTGCCTTTGTGATACATTGTAAGGTTCTTTATTTGAGATCTTTCTAGTTTTTTGTTATATGCCTTTGATGCTATAAACTTCCCTCTCCGTGCTGCTTTTGCTGTATCCACAGACTTTAGTATGCTGTGCTGTCAAATTCGTTAGTTTCTAGGAATTTTTGACTCACCTTTTATTTTCTGCCATTACTCACTAGTCACTTAGAAGCACTTTATTCAATTTCCATTGTGTATGTATATCCACTCTTCATGCCGCTTTGTAGTTTTCATCCACTGTGGTCTGAGAAGACATATGGTATGTTTTCAATGTTTAGAATTTTTACTGGGACTTGCTTTGTGGCTGAGCACATGATCTATCCAGAAAGATACACTGGATAGCTTCCCATGCTGACGAAGTCAGTGTGTAATTTGCCGCTGTTGATGAAATGTGCTGTAAATGTCTGTGAGGTCCACTGCCTCCAAAATATGGTTCTGCTCATGTTTCTTCCTTGACTTTGTGTCTGGATGATCTGTTGACTGCTGAAAGTGGAGTGTTAAATCCTCAGGTATTATCGTAGAAGAGTTTATCTTTCCTTTTAGATCTAATGACATTTGCTTTATGTATCTGGGTGGTCCTATGTTGGATGCATATATGTTTGCAATTATTACATGTTCTTATTGAATTGATCATTTCATCAATGTGTAGTGACCGTTGTTTCTTTTTACAGTTTTGATTTAAAAATCTGCCTTATGTGATATGAGTACAGCTACTCTTGCTAATTTTTTGTTTCCATTTGCATGACATATGTTTTCCTAAACCCTACTTTGTGTGCATGAGCAAGTGAAGTAAGTTTCTTGGAGGCAGAGTATAGTTGGGTCTTGTTTTTCTTTATCCATTCAGCCAGTCTATATCTTTTGATTGGTGAATTTAATCCATTTACATTAAAAGTTACTACTGACTATAGAAATATGAAGTTCTTGCTGAACTTCTTGCTGAAGTATGAAGTTCTTTATTAATTATATTTTGATTGTTTTATATATTTTTTGTTTTTTGTCTCTTTCCACTTTGTATTATTTGTTTTTGTAATTTGATAGTTTTCTGTCATGCTACGGTTTGATTTTCATGCTTTCTTTTTTCACATATCTGTTCTTTTAGTGAGTTTTGTATGTCTGCGGGTTTTTATGATGGTAAGTATCGTCCTTTCATTTCTCTTATAGGGCTCCCTTAAGCATTTCTTGTAGGGCTGGTCTGCTGGTGATGAATTCTCTCAGTTTCTACTTATGTGGGAAGCAGTGTATTTCTCCTTCCATTTTGAAGGATAATTTTTGGGGGGATGGTATTCTTGATCGGCAGTCTTTTTCTCTCAGTACTTTGAATATACCACGCCATTCTGTTTCAGCCATAAGCTTTCTGCCGAGAGATCTGTTGTGAGTCTGATGCGCCTTCCCTTGTATACGACTTGATGCTTTTCTCTGGTTGTTTTTACATTCTCTTTGATTTGTACCCTTGCCATTTGACTGTCATATGCATTGGTGAAGGTTTGTTTTGGTTGAATCTAGTTGGAGTTGCTTGAGCTTCTTGAATCTGGTTATCCAATGTATTTTTGAAGATTTGGGACATTTCCAGCCATTATGTCACAAAATATGTTTCCAATACCTTTCTCCTTTTTCTTCATGAGGACCAGATTTTTCCACCTTTTACTGGTGTCTAGGAGTTGAGAAAAGATGACGCTGCCTCTGTCTCTGCCGGCCGGTCACTGCACCGCCAGCTGCTTGCAGCTCGGAATCGAGGTCATTAAGGGAGGGGTGCGTCAGCGCCTGGAGGCTGCCAAAGAACCGGAAGGCTAGTGTCAAAACACGGGGAGAAATCCTGACCCGATTTTCTTGCAGTAGAAGAGCCTTCCCTTCCCTAGGACCCCATAGAAATGAGGAAAGTCACCCCCTGGTATTACAGTACAAGCTGTCCTAGAGCCCTTTCTCCCAAATGTCTCTATTTCTCCAGCCATTTCTGAGCTAAATGCCACCAGCTTGTGTCAGAATTTGTGAAGAAATTCCTTGTTAAAAACTTCCCTGGTTTCCATTTGACGTCATCAGGCTCTTTCCACGCCGTCCATCTGTGGAATGCGGGAAATCGGCTCAAGGACCGTATCCGTGACCAAGCCTCACCATGCTCCTCCTCACTGCCTGAGCCCCATTATAGTGACGGTGCTGCGCTCTTCTTAGTCGGGGGTGGTGCCCTGCCTCGCTACAACACCGCCCTACTGTTAGCTGACCAAGGGCAGGCCCTGTGCCCAGAAGAGACCCCCATGTATCAGCTTTTGCTGGGCAGCTGCTGCCTGACATTCGGGCACAGTCTCAATGGCTCCCACACATGTGCCCGTGCCTAGGTTACAGGGCGGTGGGTAGGCTGCGCCCAGCAGGCCTGGCCGGTTGGCTCCCAGCTGGGGATGGGTTCTGGTCTCTTCCAGGTCTGCACCTGGGCACGATCCTCTCAAGGTGAAGAGAGGGTGGCAAGGCGGCCAGCAAACATGTGTGAACGCTCCCATGGACATGCTGTGTCCACTCACCTTCCATAGGCAAGGGCGAGTCACACGGCCAGGGCCAGAGGGAGCAGGCAGGGGGGACCAGTCCTGCACCTGCAGTGGACCAGTGGCCAGGCGGCCAGGTGGCCGGCAAGAACTGTGCACAAGAACCGCCCGTGTCACTGTCTTCGCTGCACAGACAGTGCCATTTCCACCCTCGCAGAGGCAGTGCCAGAGCTGCTGTGGCTCCCACACCCCGTCACCTGGCCTCCAGGCTCTCAGTGCTGGGGCCCGCCCACTCCCGGCAGGCTGCACCTTTTCCTTCTGGCCCCTGTGCACGTCCCTCCTGGCTCTGATAGAGCAAGTGAATTCATCAAGAAAGACATTCACAAGAAAACCAAAAGGGCAGGAACAAGCAAAGCTTTATTAGCCAGCTGACAGACAGTCTCCAACCAGGAGCCAGAGAAGATGTCCGTGTTGATCTGGGTCTCATCTTCAGCTTACGTACACTTTAGGTTTCTATAGTAACTCTTATCTCATTTTTGGGAATCTTACAGGAATGTCACACAATTATCACAAAGTTTGCTTCTCCCAGAAGATCAGACAACCAAATTCCAAATGACCGTTGCAGTTTAACTTTTAGCCCGCTTCCCAGTTTGTCCTGTTTGTTCTGTTCCCATTTTACGACTCTGCTCTGAGTCGATAACTAACCAAGGTGACTGGGGTGAACTCCGGCTTAAGTGAACTTTAAGTGACATCTCTTAATATGGAGTTAAAAGCAGAAAAACGGAGTCTCTCTTGCCTTATGAGCTCCCCCCGCCCCTCGCCTCCCACTAGCTTTGAAGCCCAGTGCTGCCCCTGCCACCTGATGGTCTTCAGGCCACCCAGCCTCTGCCCCTGGCGAGAGCCTCCCCACTGCCCAGGCGGCCCCTCCTGCTCTCAGTGTGCTCTCGCGACGAAGAGCTTCCTTTTCTGCATCTACCTTGAGGTGTGCTCCAAACATCCCATGTTTTCTTGGATTTGACAAGGTGCCAAAACCTGGGAAAAGGAGTGGGTGTCTTTCAGACCCCAGAAATACAGAGAGCCCAGAAACCAGGGGCGAGGCAGTCAGAACCCCTCGCCCGTGTAAATGGATCAAAAACGCAGGGGGCCCTTGCGTTCTTCGACCCATTTAGCTTTCATGTCCACCCTGAGAGGAAGAAAGGAGCTCAGCCCGGTGTATAACCCGGGACAAGCATGGGACGGGGAGGCTGGACACTGGTGTATCGTGCACAGCTCCGGATGGCGGGGCGCAGTGTGGGTGGGTGCGTGTGACCCGGGCCAGGAACACCTTCTCTAAGGGACTCCAGGGGTCCCAGGGCGAGGGCAGGGGCCGAGGAGGGGTTTGAGAGGAAGAGGAGCTGGAGCCACTGTGCAGGCACCGCCTCTGTCTGCCCTCGTGGCCTTGGCCATTGCAGGGCAGGGCAGCCTCGACGGGCGATAGCAGGCTTGGTGGTGCTGGGCCGGCCGGGGTCGCCCCCAAACCTCTTGGTGTGTGGTCCTGGTCTCTTTCTCTCATCACTCTTCATTATCCGACTGCTTCTCTTCAGGCAGTGTTTTGTTCAGTTTGATCAAAGCTGCTTTTCTTTCCCTGCACTGACCTGGGTGGCCCCGCCACAGCCACCGGCTCACAGCCGTCCTGAGCCTCTCTGCCTGACCGCCAGCTTCCCCGGCTCTCCAAGGCCAAGCGCGCCCAAGGGCAGGAGCAGAACAAAACAGTGTCTCCTGGGGCGGTCTGAGGACGATTTATGCCTCCCCGAGGTATCTTTGGGACTACAGACTATGGATCCAACTTGAAAACACATTTTTTCATTTTAGAAGAAGAAGAAACCTAAACAAACACATCCACGGCCATTTCCTCTTCCCGTGTTAACTTAAACGCTGATCTTCTGCCGGCGCGGAGGCCCTGGCAGACAGTGGTCCTCTGGGCTTTCTGTTTTCTCAGCTGTGAAATAGGAGTTAAGTGATTCCAGTCTCCCCAGGTTGCTGTGAGCACTATGGAAAGAGGAACTGTATACAAGAGGTTAAGGGCAGGAAGGAGTCGGACCCACGCCTGCCTCTCCCAGCACCCCGTGATAGAAGCCCTCCGGGTCCCTCGGAGGTGGTGGGCCGGGCGGCCAGAATAGCTCTGTCCAGTATCCTAGAAATTGGAAACTGCCAACACCTTGATTTTGTCGGTAGTGAAGTTGGCAGGAACTTCTGGCCTCCAGACCCGGATGGCGTACATTTGCCCTGTCTGCAGCCACCAGGCCTGTAGTAACTTGTTACAGTGGCTGCAGGCATGGTGGCACAGTTACTCTTGTAACACAAAGAAAGAAAACCCGAGGACGCACTCCAATCTGCGAGCCGTGGTCCGCCGGGTCGGGGAAGGAGGTGTTCATGTTCTGTTCTGAAATCCTTAGTACTATCTAAGTGCTTTTTGGTGCTTGCTTTAGTTGTGTTTTTTTAAGTGATAATGAAGACCAAATTAAAAACACCTCTCATCAGGGGAGAACATGGGATCTGACCTCTAAAGGGTCACCAGTGAAGGCATCCAGGTGACAGCCACCCTTTGACAAGCTCAGCCCCCGCGGACCCTCAAGTGCACCTTATACTGGGCCCCTCAGAGCTGCCCCTTTCAGGATGGAAGCTGGCGTTCGTCCATCCTGGGCTTGTGTCCCCTAGTGGTTGAAAGTTGTCACCAAAAGTGTTGATTTCTCCTGCAAGAAAGCAGAGTGACTTGGGGTGGGAACCGGCAATGAACAGGAAGGCGGTCCACCTGGGGACAGCAGCACTGTGGGGGTGCAGGCCTGTGTTTTCTTATTTTCCACATTCTGGGAGTTCTGCCTCGGAGGCATCGTGGGCTCAGGGAGGGCGTGCTCTTCCCAGGTTGGCTAATTCCTAAGGAAGTGGTGGATGGACTCAGCTGTGAGTGTGACCTTGGTACACGTGCTCTCCTGCCCTGAGTCCAAGCTCACACCGGGCCCTTCACCAGGCTCCCAGAAACGGCACACCGTGGCCCCTCTCGCCCTCCAGGGCTGGGGATACCCACACCTGCAGCCCGCGCCGTGGGCCACACCAGCTCGTCCTGAGCCTGCCCCGGGTCCTGTCCGCGCCTGCCCTGCAGGAGACAACGGTCAAGGCCAGACCTCTGTCCTCCGCCTGCTCCCCTGCGCGGCCCCGTGAGCTTTGCTCCCAGAGGACTGTGGCTGTGATACGAGATTTCACGGCAACCACCGCCGTGTCCGTGTGTTTACCACAGCTGCTGGGGACAAACCGTGGGTGCATTTTAATGTTTTCAAGCTTCTTTTTAATCCGCCCGTGCTTGCGCGACACGATGGTCACTTTCCCGCGTGGAATCGGTGCGTGGACTCTTTCCCGTCCCTCTCCCTTGTCACTTGCTCCCCCTCCCATTAGCAAAGCTCTATCCCCCTGTCTCCTCTTGTCTGTCTCTTCTCTTGCTTGCTATTTGTACTTTGGGTTTCTCAGATAAGAGAAACCATGTGACATTTAAGCTTGTGTGCCTGATTTACTTCGCTTAACTGATGGTCTCAAGCTGCACCCGTTTTCCTGCAAACGACTCAGTTACCCTTCCTTAAGGCTGACGAGTCCTCCACTGCATATAAACTGCGTAAACCCCACAGTTGCCTCACCCGCTTGTCTGCTGACGGGCATGTAGACCACTTCAACAGTTTAGCTATTATGAACTGTGCTGCTATAAATACGGGTATGCCTGTATCATGGCAATATAATGTCTTTAACTCTTTGGGGAAGATACCTAGAAATGCAATACCGGGGTTGAATGAAACTTCTAGTTTTATTTATTTATTTATTTATTTTGAGGAATTTCTGTACTGATTTCCACAGTGATTGTACTAGTTCACGTTCCCACTGACAATGTAACAGGGTTCCTTCCTCTCCACCCCCTCAACCTTGACAACATTTGTTATTATTTGGTTTTTTGATGGTCCATTTTTATGGAGTAAGACAGCATCCCAGTGTTGTTTTAATCTGCATTTTTCTAATGGCCAGAGATGTTTCACATTTTTCACGTATTTATTGGCCACTTGTAATTCTGAGGAGTGTCTATTCATTTCAGTCGCCTATTTTTGATTAGGTCTTTTATTTTTGGGAGGTCTAATGTTTTTGAGTTCTTTATATATTCTAGATATTAGTCCTCTGTCTGAGGGATGGCCAGTAAAAATTTTCCCCATCCTTTTGGTTGTCTCTTCACTCTGCTAATTGTTTCCTTTGCTGTGCAGAAGCTTCTGAATTTGATATAAGCCCCTTTGTTGATTCTTTATTTCCTGTGCAGTTGGGGTTTTGTTCAGAAATTCTGGCCTATGCCTATGTCTTCAAGAGTTTGACCTACTCTATTTTCCAGCAGATTAATTGTTTCAGTTTTAATGTATGTGTCTCGATCCATTTCAAGTTCAGTGTACAATATGGTGAGAGACATGAGTCTAGATTCAGTCTTCTGCATGTAGACAGCCGGTTTTGCCAGCACCATTTACTGGAGTTGTTACCTTTCCTCTGTTGTATGTTTTCGGACCCTATGTCAAGGGTCAGATGGCTGACCGTCCTGGGGTTGTCTCTGCACCCTCTGCTCTGTTGCGCTGACTCACATGTCTGTTTCTGTGCCAATAACATGAAGTTTCTGTCACTGTTGCTTTGTGGTATAACTTGGAATATGGGCTTGAGGTGCGTCTTGCTTTCCTCTTGTTACCTAGGGTTTCTTTTGCCGTTCTGAGGTTTTTCTGGTTCCACGTGAATTTAGGATTGTTTTCTCTAGTCCTGTGAAGAATGTTATAGGTATTTTGACTGGGATTGCATTAAACCTGGATATCATGGCCATTTTGACAATATTGGTTCTGCCTATCTGAGAACGGGGGATGCCTATTTTCTGATGTCCTCTTCAAACTCCTTTTTCAGAGGACTGTAGTTTCCACCGTAGATGTCTTTCACTTCCTTGGTTAGGCTACGCTGTCCTTGCTTGCTTTCACACAGCCATGTATCCATTGTATTACATTCACATGTAGGCACATATAACCAGAGGAGGGAGTATATAAGTATATAATTTATATAACCCCCTAAGTATATAATTTTTCTTGATGCTTTGTGAATGGTACTGTTTTCTTAATATCTTTCTCAGTGAGTTCATTATTGGTGTCGAGGAACACTATTGAATTTTGTATGTTGATTTTGTGTGCTGCTACACTGCTTAATTTGGTTATTAATTCCAGGAGTCTTTGGATGGGATTTTGGGGGTCTTCTATGCAGAGGATCATGTTGTTTGCAAATAAAGATAATTTCAGTTCTTCCTTTCCTATACATATCCTTTTTATTTCTTTCTTTTGCCTGATTTCTCTGGCTAATGTTTTGGGTACTATATTGAACAGGAATGGTGACGGTGGACATTTTTTCTTGTTCCTGATTTTAGAGGGAATCACATTTCCCCCATTTATATAATATTGGCAGTAGGTTTGTCATAAATGGTTTTTATCAAATTCAGATAAAGTTCTTCTATACCAATTTTGTTCAGAGTTTTTACCATGAATGGGTTTGGATTTTGTTAAAGCCTTTTTTCTGTATCTATTGGGATGGCCATGTATTTTTGTCCTTATTTCTGTTTATGGGATGTATTGCATTTATTGCTTTGTGTATATTGAACCGTCCCTGCATCTCTGGGTGAAGCCTACTTGAACATTCTGTCTGATCTTTTTGATGATTTCCTGCATTCTGTTTGCCAGTATTTGTTGTGGATCCTTGTATTTACGTTCATTAAAGAGACTGGCTTGTAATTCTCCTTTTTGGGTTGGATTCTTGTCTGGTTTTGAAATCAGGGTAATGACATCTTCCAGGAATGACTTTGAGATTACTTCTTCCATTCAATTTCATTAAAGAGTTTGAGGAGTGTTGACATTAAATCTTCTGTAGATCTTGGAGAATTCAACAGAATGTGGGCTTTTCTTAGTTAGTGGGTTTTTTAAATTACTGTTTTAATTTCATGATATAGGATTATTCAAAGTTTTAAAACATTCTTGTTTCAGCTTTGGTAATTTATGTGTATGGAGTAATCTATCTATTTCTTTTGAATTCTCCAATTTATTGAAGTGCAGATTTCCAAAGTAGTTGCTACTTAATAATCTCCTGGATTTCAATGGTGTCCATTGTGACTTAACTTTTTCATTTCTAATTGCATTGATTTGGGTCTTTTCTTTCCTTTTTTGGGTAAGATTTGCTACAGACTTGTCTATTTTATTTATTTATTTTTTTCAAAACGCCAGCTCTTTCATTTACTAATATTTTGTATCATTTTAGAAAAGACATAGTAAAATATTTGAACTTTACTTTATTATTATTATTATTATTATTTTTTACTAACTTTGGGCTTTGATTTTCTTATTTTTCTAGATTATTTATTTGGACTTTCTCTGTTCTCCCTGTGTGGGTATTCACAGCTATAAAATTCCCTCCAGGAATGCTTTTATTATATCTTGTAAGTCCTGGTGTGTTGTACTGGCATTATCTTTTGATTCTGAGAACTGTATCATTTCTTCCATCATTTCTTCTGTGACCCACTGATTATTCAAGAGTACATGTTTTAATTCCCATGTTTACATAATCTCTGTGGTTTCTTTTGCCATTTATACTTAGTTTCATTGTATTATGATCTGATAATATGCACAAGATAATTTTAATTCTTTTGCATTTACTTAAGCATGCTTTATTGGCTAGCTAGTCTACATTTTGGAGAAAGTTCCATGTGCCGCTAAGAAGAAAGTGTATCCTATTGTTAAGTGGAACATTCTGTAGCTCTCTAATAAGTCCATTTGTTTGAAGGTTTGGTTAACTCTGATACTTATTTGTTCATTTTTTTGTCTAGTTGATTCATCTATTTGTGACAGTGGGGTATTGAAATTCCCACACTATAATTTGATTGATGTTTATCTGATCTTTTATGTCCAGCAGTGTTTGTTTCGTGAAACTGGCGTGTGCTGGTGTTTAGTGAATATGTGTTTAGAATTGTTATCTCTTCCTGTTGAATTCTTCCTTTAACCAACATGCAGTGATCTTCTTTGCCTGTTCTGATCAGTTTTTACTTGAAATCCATTTTGCTTGAAAATAAGAGAGCTACTCCTGCTTGTTTAACATAAGTACTATGCATTAACTGATTGCATCACTGTAGCTCCTCCTGCTTGTTTCTGGATTTTCATTGGGTGGGATATTGTTTTCTATCTTTTGATTTTTAGTCTATGAATTTTTTCTTGGGTTAAATGTATTTATCATATAGAGCGTACTGTTGGGTTTTGTTTCTCGGTCCATTCTGCCAATCTGTGTCTTTTGATTGGGGCCTTGAGGCCTTTTGCACTGAGAGTTATTATGAAAGGTGTTGACTTCTTCCTGTCACTGCAGTATTTTCCTATTGCTGATCCATCCCCACACACACATAACAGCTCACCCGATCTCACTGTGTAGTTCAGGGTGGCCTTGAGTTCACTATGTAGCCCAGGTTGGCCTCAAAGTTGTAGTGATCCTCCTGCTTCAGCCTCCCAAGTGCCAGAATTACAGGCTTGAGTCACCATGTCTGGCTTTCCGAGGGTATCTTTAAGAAAATTTTAAAATGCTGGCTTGGTAGTCATGGATTTCTTAAGGTGCTCTCTGTCATGGAAATACCTTATTTTTCTATCAGTTCTGAAAGATAGTTTTGCAGGATATATCAGTTTGGGGTGGAAGTTGTTTCCTGTTAGGGCTTGCAACACTTCATTCCAAGCTCTTACTTTTAGGGTTTGTGTTGAGAAATTCGCTGTAACTCTAATGTGTTTACCTGTAGAAGTGATTCATTGCTTTTCTCTAACAGTTTTTAGGATTTGATCTTTGTGATGTGATGTGACTGTGATGTGATGTGGAGAGCTTCTTTTCTGTTTGTGGTGAATTGGCCTTCTATATACCTCACTTACTGTGTGTTGAATTCTTTCCCTGTATTTAGAAAGTTTTCTGCTCTTATTTCAGTAAGGAGGCTTTTTATGCCATTTGTGCTGTTTCTGATTTCTCACTAACTCTAATCCTAGCAGATTTTGGATCTGTTTTTCTTGTTCTCTTGTTGTTTTTAAGGTGTCTCTGAACAAGTGGTCTCTCACAGCACTCCTACCTTTGGGTGCTGCACTCTGTCCTCACATTGGTCACTTCTGATGCCCGTACTTTCAATAGAAGTTTAATTTCCTGCATTTCTCTTTGCACCTTTCTTGGCTTCTGATTCCTTGTTATGCTGATCATTTTTTTTTAAATCATTTTGTTTAGCTCAACTAACTTTTTATTAGTGTCTCCTTCTAGTCTTGCTGATTATTTATTTATTTCGAGACAGGCTCTTGCTATGCAGTTCAGGCTGGCCTTGAGCTCACTTTGTAGTCCAGGATGGTCTCGAGCTTACAATGATCCTCCTGCCTCAGACTCCCGAATGCTGGGATTACAGGCATGTGCCACCACACTTGGCCTTGCTGATTATTTATTAAATCTGTTATCTGTTTAGTTATATCTTCTTTGAGCTCACCGAACACCTTATTGATCTATTTTTTATCTTTTTGATCTATTTATCTCTTCTTTTTTTTTTGTTTAATCTTTTTGAGACAGGGTCTCGCTATGCAGTTCAGGCTGGCCTTGAGCTCACTTTATAGCCCAGGCTGGTCTTGAACTCCCAACAATCCTCCTGCCTCAGCCTCCTGAGTGCTGGGATTACAGGCGTGCACACCACGCCTGGCTTCCTCTCTTATCTTTTCAAAGAATTTGGCTGTGTGACTTTTCATTCCCTCCCCCTTCATCCCCCACGGACCAGCTTTAGGGGACCTGGGAGTTTTGGGGAGCATTTTGTTGCCTTGTCATCTCCTATTTCCCATGTGTGTGTGTGATTTGCAGGTTGGCTGTAATGGGAGACTGTGCTGCTAGTGTGGAAGTCTCTTTAGTCAGTGACTGCTTCTCAGTGATGCACTCTGGGCATGGCTAACTATAGGCCTTTGCTTCTGTCCCAGATCCAACCACCTCTGTTTGCTTAGGAGGGGAAACGGCCGTGTATTTGGCCCAGCGCCCAGTTCAATGGGAACTGGCAGCAATATTATTAATGAGACCATGACAGTCCAGACACTGGAATAGAGAAAACCCATCAAGAGCAGCAGCTATGCTGCTGTGGCAATAGCAATAAAATCAACAACAATAATAAATAAAGACAAGGTGCATGTTGACGTAACCTAAGAACCAGTATTGTATCACCCTTAATCTATAGAAAAGACATCTATGACTATAGTCAAATCAAATATTGGAAATATCTGCTAAGTGCAACAACTATACCTCCACTAGCAATAGGACAGTACTCAATGGTAATAGTGTAGAGTTCACTTCTATCTAAGTAGTCCTAAAATTTAGTGGTTATTCTGGTAAGGATAATAGGAGCAGGGCACTGGAGAATGGAAAAAATAGAATTTGAAAAATTAACCAGTGGAAGATGAGGAGCGGAGAAAAGTGAGATAAAGGAGCTTACCGAGGAGTAAAAGGACCAGAAAAGAACAACCAGGAAAAGTTTAAAAATGGGGAACAAAATAAAGTTAAACTGAAAAATAAGAAGAAAGGAATAAGAAAATAAAAGAAAAAGGGAGGAAAAACCCAAACCCCCAAAAACAAATGATGGAAAAGAAAGAAAGAAAATTGAGATAAAAATTTCCTCCTTTTGGGGCTGAGTGGCTTCTTTCTAGGGTCTGCAGTCTTGGAACCCAGCAAGTCGCACGTTCTCCTCCCAGCTGTAGGGCCTGTGGGTTTGTGCGGTGCTCCCTCTGCTCCAGAGGCCCCTCCGTCCTGCACCCTGGACTGTGGCAACCTCCTGAGGCATGTCCTTGCTCACTTGGTGGTGGGGAAAGCAAGCAGACCGCTGGTCTCCGCTGGATGTGGGCAGAGGGCTCAAGCCGACGTCTGGACTTGCGCGGGCACTTTTAGATCCAGCCACCTGAGAGTCACACTCGCCGCATCTAGTCCGAGGCGGTGAGCCTATGGCGTGTGTGTCACAGCCAGCTGTTTGCTACCATTGAAAGCTGTAAAAGTGTGGCATCACTGGTCTAGTTTCTCACTATGCCCAGGGGCAAGACAGGCCAGGCAAGGTCACCTGCACCTCTCAGTGGGGACAAGCGCAGGCAGAGTCCCCTGTGAGGCATGGCGGCTAGTGCTGTGTAGTCATTTATCCAGAGCGGAGGTTGGGGAGTAGAAGGAGCAGGGCTCAGCCTCAGGCTGGCTACGCCGGCGCCTCCCTGGGCTGTGTTTTCACGCTGCCAGGCGTCTAGGAGCTCTGTCGTTTGTGCCCATTGTCCTGCGGGCTGGAGCTGTCATCCTCCCCAGGTCTCAAGTTGTCTTCTTCTGTCCCTCCCCAGGCATCCTGGCTCAGGAGAAGGCTGCATGGCAACAGGTGGACAGTGGTGGCTTTCTGCTTGTTGGTGACCCTGTCAGTGTGGACTATCACCCGCTTCCCCCCGGAGCGTCCAGTCACCTACCCGGACCTTGGTCTCATGGAGCCTCAGGGGGACATTGGTGCCCTCATGCCCCGCGTCCGGCAGGTTTTGAGCTCCAGCCGGAGGCAGCAGACAAGGACGCTGGGGCTCTGGCAAGGCCGGGTTTGGCCCAGAAATCCCACCACTGTCGGTGCTGAGAAGCAAGGCCCCTGGGGGCGAGGGGACAGAAGCAAGCAGCCCCCAGGAAGGGCCAGCAAGCACCCAAGACGCGTCAGGAGGGACGTGACTTTGACAGGAGATGCAGGACTCCGAACCCAGCACCTTGTGCTTCTGAGACATGGGGAAGTCAGAGACGCAGGAGCCAAAGCCCCGGCCCAGCCGGGACACGAGGGTCCCATGGAGGAGGTGCAGAATGAGACAGGTGCCCCAGGCAGCCCGCGTGCAGGGACCAGTGGGGCAGCTGATGCCAGGCTGAAACCCTGGCCCCTGGCAGAAGGCATGGGTCTGCTGGGGGCGGGGGACAGAGTCTCCGTGGGTGGGGAGCAAAGAGGGGACCCCGTGCTGGCACCAAGGGCCCGTGCATGGCCTGGCTCTGTTGGGGATCTGCAGGGGTCAGGGTGGTGTGACACCGAGACACCGGCCGTGCCAGGGCTGGCTGGGCAGACCCCCCCATGGCTCACAGAGCACGACGTGCAGAGACTGCGGCTGCTGACCCGGGGCGAGGTGGTGGGCAAAGCCCGGGTCCCGGGTCACGGGCAGGTGCTGCAGGTCGAGCTGTCTGCTGAGGGTGCCCGCCAGGGTGCAGCCCTTCCCGGGCTCAGCCCAAACTGCTCCCGGGGGCTCTGCGGCCTGATCAAGCGGCCCGAGGACCTGCTCGAGGTGCTGTCCTTCCACCTGGACCGCGTGCTGGGGCTGCGCCGAAGCCTGCCCGCGGCGGCCCGCCGCTTCCACAGCCCCCTGCTGCCCTACCGCTTCACGGATGGTGGTGCCCGGCCAGTCATCTGGTGGGCACCCGACGTGCAGCACTTGGCCGACCCCGAGGAGGACCAGAACTCCCTGGCCTTGGGCTGGCTGCAGTACCAGGCCCTGCTGGCACACGGTTGCAGCAGTGGGCCAGACCAGGCCCCGTGCCTGGGGATCCGCCGCTCAGAATGGGGACGCCTGGCGCTCTTCGACTTCCTGCTGCAAGTAAGTGGGTCAGAGACCAGGGAGGCCGGACTGTCCACCTGGGGCGGCTGGGACGCTCCCCACTGCCCTGGTCTTCAGACCACGGAGCACCTGCTTGTTGCTCTTGCACCCGCCTACTCATGCCGTAGAGTGGGAGCCAGCTCATACCAGCTCACAGGAGCTGATGGCTGAGGTGCTCAGGACGTTGTGGTCCAGCTGTGCGCCCCGAGAGTTACGCAGGCTAATAGCAGACAATTCCCAGGATGCCTGGAGCGAAGCTGTGCACGCTAAGCGTGAGCATCTCCAAGGCAGAGGTGGCAACCGCTTTCTAACGGCTTGCTGTGCGCTGCTGCCAACCGTGCCCACGCAGTGACCCGTCGCGGTGGTGTATGTGCTGCGGCTGCCGTGCGGTGCTGTGCCTTGTGCTGCCAGCCCCACACTGCCTGTGCTTGTCGTGGAAATCACACGGGGAGCAAAGGTTCGCACCAGGGAAGTCAGACAATGCTGCAAGTCAGGGCTGCCGTCTGTTGCTGACCCTCTCCCTGCTGCCACCCTTTGTCACTTTATCCCTTTGAGGCACAAGCCTTGGAGGCGTTTCTCAGAGGGAGGGGAGAAGCAGACAGCGGAGAGGGAGGCACAGGGATGGAGCGGTCGCTGTTGTCACTGCAGCGCAGCTTAGGCACTTCGGTTCCTGCCTCCTGCCACGCCGGGACACAATCGTCTGCCCAGCCAAAGGGTCTGCCACGCTCTCCCTTGGCTGCAAACCCCACCCGTCCTTGTCTGCAATCAGAGTCCCAGCGGGACCGGAGTCTGTTACCCACAGTGGTGATGCCGGCTTCCCTGTCTCGGCACCCAACCCTGCCCTTACAGGTCACGTCCCAAGGGCCCTACCCCAGGCTCTGGGGTCCAGCCTGGGCCGGATGCCCCCCTGGGCCCCCCGGTCTCTGTGTGTGAGAGCTGAACAGTGCCCACAGCGGCACATGCACCTGGTGAACAGCCCTGGCTTGACACTTCAGGGACTGGGTCACCCCTGGCTCGTGGCACCCTTGAGAGTGAGACTCTATGTGTTTCACCATTTAAAGCTGGGAAACTGAGGCCCAGCCAGGGTGAGCCACTGGCCTGAGGTCACAGCTGGTGGACTGGGACGCAGCCAGGACAGTCAGGTCCAGAGCCCACACCGCCCGTCAGAGCTTGGGTTCAGCCGGCATGAGGGAGGGCAGGAAGGGGCGCTGCAGGAGGCCCGAGGCCTTGAGCGCCCGCCAGCAGCTTCACACAGAACCCGTCTCTTCACCTCCCGGCCTCGAGGCACGCTGCGGGGACTGACGCCCAGCCGAGGCACAGGCAGGCGGCGGTGTGGTCAGATGCCACCTGGCCGGGCTCACGCAGCCTCCTCCCTGGCCTGCTGGACGCCGGTCAAGTCAAACACTGTGTCTGGCCGGTGCTCCTTCCTAGAAGCCCTGGCCGGACTGAAGAATGCGGTTCTCTGCACAGGAAGCCGGGGTCCATCCAACCCAGCACTGGGCACAAATCCCAGACACAGCCTGCTCTGCGGTCAGCATGCAGCTCAGCTGCTTGGTTCGATCCTGTCTAAACTGTGTTTCCATGTGTTCCTGTGTCCCCAACACACCACAGAGCGGGCCAGCACCGCCCCACACACCTCGCCAGCTCCACGCCTGGGCTTCAGAACCCACGGAGTCGGCGATGGCTGAGTGCCAGTGTGGACCAGCTGCCCAAACCAGCTCTGCGGCTCTTGCTGCAGGGTCTGTGGGTTGGGGCGGCCCGCTCAGAGCAGCTCTGCATCGCTCCGCTCTGCCACCCGGGCACAGGAATTTGCTCTGGGACTGGAAGAAGCCCAGGAGCTCAAGCAAACCGCAAAAACTGCTCAAGGTCTGCCAGGATCACGTCTGCTACCCTTCCGCTGGCCGCAGCAAGTCAGGGGCCCGGCCCAGCATCAGGGCAGGCACTTCCGATCTGCGCACTGGCGAGGTTCAGGAACAGCGGTCAGACCAGGCGTGCACCCTCTCCAAACACACGCACTGCACACCCTGCGCATGTGCACGCGGGAGTGTGCTTGGCGGGAGGAGGGGGCTCAAAGCCTCTGCTCTGCTCGATGTCGGGGCGGCCTGGACCCAGAGTGGCGTTTGCTCTGGTGGAAGGTGTGCAGTCCCCCTCTTGGGACAGCAGAGGCAACGATCGCAGGCCATGGTGGCCAAGCTGGCCTCAGGGGACACAGGAGGGGCTCCTCAGGCAGGGTATGGAGGAAGGGTGGGGCATCTCTGCTTCTCTGCTGCTGCTCACGGGGGAGAATCCTGCAGGGGTGAGAGGTGGGGGAGCTCACAGGGACATTCTGCACCTTCTGTGGGAAGAAGCTTCACGTCCTGAACGTCGGGGACCTGAAGCCCCAGCCGTGGCCCCTGCTGGGCTTTCCTGCCTCTGCCTACTTCCCCTCCCCTCCAGTCCTCCCAGGAGCCCCAGGGGTGGTCCTGGCTTGGGGCCCCAGGATCAGTGCCTGAGATGGATTCCAGCGGGGGCAGGTGCCCTGGGAGGGGACCCCAGCGGCCCGGGTAGGGATGGGGATGTGTGAGGGGAGGACACAGCTGGCGGTGGGGCTCTGATCTAGCAGGTCGCGAAGCGGGGGCAGCTCGCCTCCAAGGAGAATTCTGGGAGCTGTGTGGGACCGGCTCCGAGTGGCCCAGGAGGGGGAGGCACCTGTCCTGTGGCCTGGCTGCAGAGGGAGCCCTGGGCAGGCCAGGCAGGCGGGATGTCCAAGGGGTACTTGGGGTGCCCCAGGTCACAATCGACACCAGGGCGTGTCACAGGCACGGCCTTCTCCGCATCTTCTGTATCAGGCCTTCAAGGCCCCCCCGGTCCGTCAGCGTCTTCCTTCTCTGGCTCTGGCTCTTGGCACCGCCCTGGCAGCCCCTCCGAGGCCCAGGGCATCTGTGCCCCTTCCTCCTCGCAGGCCTCCTGCTCGGACCACGTCTACCTCCTCCGAGCTGGCCTGCTTCCTCTTTCATGGCGGCTGTCTGTTTCCTCCTGACTCTCGGCACAATATGTGATCATGTTTACAAATAATCATCTGCTGCCACAAATAATCATGTTTGCCTCGCCCCGTGTGTGTGTGCGCGTGCGCACGCGCGTGTGTGTGCATGTTTGTGTGCGCATGCTGTATGACATCCTCAGCACGAACCGAGCACGCCCTGGTGAAGTGTCTATCTGGATGTCCCCCAAGCCTCATGAGCTTCTCGGTGGGGCTTTGGGGAGGTGAGTGCACTATGGGGAGGGGCTGACTTGTGGTCCGGGAACCCCGTCTGTGGAAGAGGCTGGAAAGGCTTGACCGCCCCCAGCCCTCCTCACTCTGCCAGGAGCAGCTCTCCTCTGCGGTGCCCTCCGCCACGCCCTGCTGCCACACCACCCGCCTTGGAGCTGGTGGACGATGGACTGAAACCACCACACACTGCGCTGTGACAAACCTCTCCTCCTCTAAGTCACGGCTGTTCGGGTATTTTGTCCCAGCAGTGGGGAAAGTGACCAAGACGCTTGGTTGATCCCGCTTGAACCCTTTCAAATGAATGAATGAGTGAGTGAGTGGGTGCGTGCGTGAACTTCCAGGGTCTTCATATGGTTTTCCTTCTGAGTGCCGCTCTGTTCTGCATCCTCGGCTCTCATTCCTTCCCACACCCCACAAAGCATCCCAAGGCTGAGTCCACTTCTCACTCACGGAACAACTGCGGGGGCGGAAACAACAGCAGTCACGACGTCTGCCCCAGGCTGGTTAGTGACTCAGTGTCCTGAGCAGAAGACCTGTGTGACAGCGTCGCACCACTGAGCATTCGCGTGTTAACGCACGGCGGCCTTCACGGTCAGCGTTCCCGCTACCCGACAGCCACTACCTAAGGCGGGAGAGGCTCTGGGCTCGTGATCTGGGATGGTTCCGTCCAGGGTCAGCTCCTCCAAGGCCAGCGCGTCGTGGCAGAAGGGCTGGCAGAGCAGGGCTGCTTGCTTCATGGAGGCTTGGAGGCAGAGCCCCGAGGAAGAGCGCCAGTGGGAGACAGGCCCTCCAAAGCCTCCCCAGCAGCCACCTCTTTGAACGGGGCTTCCTCCCAGCCACACACTCATCCACAAGCATCAGAGAGCCCACAAATGAGCACAGCGCTCCACAGTCCAGCGTCTCTCTCCGGTCTGTCCGTCCAGGCAAGTCAGTTCACTCACACGCAGCCGGAGGAGGTAGACGCTCTTCTTAGCCCCACCCACAGATGGGGAACTGAGGCCTAAGAGCGCTGCAGAACCTATCCGGCCACACAGCCTTGAGCGTCGGAGCCGGAGTCTAATCCAGGGCCCGGCCACACACTCCTGCCCGTTCTGCCACACTTAAGGCCTCTGAAAGTTACTTCCAGTACAAGCAGGCAGCTTCCTTCCCAGGGAGCCCATTTCAGTCGTGCGTGGCCCTGCAGGTGTGGCCTGTTCTGTGTCCCACCTGACTGCCCATCTCTTGTCTCCTCTGACGCCTGGGACACCAGAAGGCGTGTCAGCTAGGAGCCCAGATGGGTGACCCCTGCCAACCAGAGGTGCTCGCTACAGCAGCCAGCGGCTCTCACGTTCCTGCCACGAGTCACATCAAGCTCACTGTGTCCCCCAGGTCGGGACACAGGCGCCATGCTCCTCCCTGCTGCACACACGGCACAGCCAGGCACCGGGCGTGGGGCACGCCGCCAGGCCAAGGGCATTTCAAGGCAGTGTCTTTTCATATGTTTAAAAGCAGGGCCTAGATTAGGTGAAGTGTGATAGTCAGAATTTTCTGCTGGCTTCAGGATTCCCACCCCCCTATCCAAGCACCCCCCCCCCGTGTGTGGGTGAGAATTTTAGGAAATATCACTCTCAATTAGTTGCCAATCAGTTGATGGAGTCAATAAAAAGGGGGATGACCCTGGGTGGGCCTGGCCTCATGGGGTGAAGGCAAAGCACCTGAAAGCCTCTGGCTGGCTTCTGGGAGGAACATGAACAGCCTGATGTGGGGGGGGCTCGAGGGTCCAGGAGGACCCCAGCATCCCTGGGGACCCCTTTCCTACAAGGCCTAGCGTCCGCTTGGCAACTTGAATGAGCAGGGGAAGGACTTGAACTCCATGAGACATGGCCCTGTCAGCTCCTTTATTTTAGCCGAGGGGACCCAAGCAGAACACCTAGTAAAAGTGAGGGGCTCCCCCAAACTGTGGGGCACAAGTGCTGTCTTCAGCCACTAAGCTGCCACCTTTGCCTGGGCGAAACCCCACGGTGGCTCTGCCTCCGCGGAAAGCCTTTAAACAGACAAGAACAGAACGGAACGAAAACCTGTCCACTTTCCTTGTTCCATTTCCTGTTGAGTCCTCAGTCTCCCAGTGGCCTTAAGAGCCTTTTACAAATTAATTAGCCATTTTCATCATGGGGTTGTTTCTGTCAAGGTGCAGTCTTTTGCTGTGCAGAAATGTTAATAAAATTAAAGCTGACAAGCCAACATGCTTCCGACGCCTAGGTTTATAGGTCGTTTGTAAGCGGCTCGCTACACTTCAGCGTTGTGTTAGAATGTCTGCCCCGGTTTTATGCATCTCGGCTCCATCTGGAAGTTGTTCTGGACTAAGGGGTTAGATGGGAAACAACTGCCCCCTTCAGATGGCAGCCCATGTCCTGGCAGCGTCGGTAAAGAACCATTCTTGCCCCCATCTGAACGCCGCCTGCAGCAGAGCGCTGCCTTGTGTGTCTGTCTCTGGTCTCTTCCGCTCAGGGTCTACTATGTGCCAGATCACACTGTTTTAATTACTGAGCTTTATAGTTGTGTTAGCACCTAGTGGGGCTTGCTCTCTCTTGTTGCTCTTTTTAGAGTGCTCTTGATACTTTGGGTACTTTTCTCATATGAAATTCACGATCAGCTTTTACTGCCTCCCCATTCCCAAATCCCCTGGAGATTTACTGGAGTCAAGCGAAATGCCTGCGGACGGCCAGGAGCCTGACACCTGAGGACGCGGTCGCTCAGCTGAGAGCAGAGGCGGCTGGTGCTCCCGCAGCTGGGTCTCCTGTCACGCTGCGTCCCTCCCGGGCATTTCCTCTTCCTGTGACCGTGACCGTGCTTTTTCTAGGACAGGCCCAGGCCAGGCTCCTGGTCTGTAGGAAGGCTACTGTCTCCACACGTTCCTTGTTACTGGCAATCTGCTGCCTTGACCCCATCTGGAACGGCTGCTCAGCTGACCTGCTTGGGTTTTCCAGGTACTGTCCCCGCCGCTTCACCTGTAATGAATGGCACACATCTCTCCACTGCCTCTTCTTTCCAGTGTTTTACCATAAGACATGCTTCTTTGTTTGTTTTTCTGAAACAGGGGTTTGCTCTATAGTTCAGGCTCCCCTTGAAGTCACTGCGTAGCCCAGGCTGGCCTTAAACTTACAGTAACCTCCTGCCTCAGCCTCCCAAGAGCTGGGATTATAGGCATGCACCACAACACCTGGCTTACGCTGGCTTTTGACTGATGATAAAGAACTATTCATTCTTTCAGCTTCATTAAGAGTTTCACACAAGAATGGATGTAGCATCTTACAGGAGACTCCCAGCGTTGGTGGAGAGGTCGCAGGGTGTGCCAGTGCACAGACTCTGGTGAAGGGCGCTCTAGGGGTGACCGTCTGGTCTTGGCTGGAAGCTACTTGCTGTGGTGCGCTTGGCTTTGACTGGCCACTGGTTTTGCGTTGTTTGCACCTTAGGCGGATGTGCGGAATCTTGCTGGAGCACGGAGGTTCTGCAAGGCCAGGTGCTCATCTGCTAGCCTGCTTCCAGAGCAGCCTGGGAGCCTCAGCATTGAGCGGAGCAGACGTGCTTGTCCACCTGCTCCTTTCCCTCTGTCGGTCACGAGCCAGCTGGTGGGAGGGCGAGGCCCCAGAGGAGAGGGAGCGCCGGTACCCAGCGACCCCTCCCGGCCTCTCGGCCTCCACATGCCCCTGTGGGATCTGTAGCAGCTGTCCGGGGCCTGTGCAGCCCCCAGGGAGAGTGGTGCTGGCAGGGAGGGCCTCCCTGCAGTTTTGTGGGCAGGCGGTGAGCTGCCCTGCTGAGAGCAGCCCTGTCCACCGTGCAGGACCTGGCCTGTGACTGCCCTGGGCTGGGGAGGGGCCCGTCACTGGGCGTGGGCTGCAAGGAGAGCAGGTGTCTCTTCCAGAGTCTGCAGGCCTGGAGCAGGCACGGCCAAGGAACCCAGACTTGGCCCCCCAGCCCGGCGGGTCTGTTAGGGGGGCCAAGGTGCCTCAGGCCACCCCCTGTCCCGGGCTGGGCTCCCTGTCCCCCAGCACCGCCTCAGCCTGGTGTCACCCTCAGGCAGACGACAGTGTCCTTCCCATCCCGGACTGGACTGAGCTTGGGTCACTGTCCAGGAGTGCATGACCATGGAGTGCTATCCTGTCTGACTTCCTGGGAGGAGCTGGACTGCCCGGGTTCACACCCAGGCTCCACGTATGTGACCCTAGGCACAACGGTCCGCCCTCACTTTCCTCTCGTTGCAGCAGGGACAATGGCAGTGTGCACCTCTGACTTCAGGAGCGGTGGAGCGAGTCACTCCCGGCAGAGGCTCAGGAAGGCCTGGCACGGAAGGGCTTGGCAGTGGCTTCGCTAAAGTGAACAGCGGCTCCAGTCCGTGTCAGGACTTTGCAATGCTGCTTGGCTGCCCGGAAAACAAAAGCTGCAAGGGATTGCTGTTCCTCTGGGCAGCTCCTCATTTTTTCAGAAGGATCACGCGCTGCAGGAATGTGGGAAGGAAACCTAGGCTCGGCCCGCGTGGCTGCCAGCCTGCTCCGTGTAAGCCCACCTGCTCTTCAGTGGGAAAAACAACCAGAGCGCGCCGCAAAGCAACGGCACAGGCGGCTCTGTGGGCCACGCCCCTCCTGGCGCACGCGCACGTGGGTGGGGACCCGGGATGGGGCTGCGCGGCTCGGGGCGCCCGGTCCCGCAGCGGCCCCTGGAGATGACCGCTGCCTCGAGGGGTCTGCATGGAGCAGCCTGGGGGCGTGGGGTCGGGGGCAGGCGGGGCACAGGCCTGGCGGCTGGGACCAGGCGGGAAGGGGTACCTGGGGCAGTTCTGGGCTTCCAGTCTCACGGGACGGAGGGCATTCACACTTGCTCGCTTTAGTATTTATAAGTGGTAGAAAAAAGCCAGAAAAGAATGTTCTTGGCGGATGAAATTCTCACGACGGGGACGCCTGCGGGAGCGCGGACGAGCCCACCTGTGTGCGCCCCAGACATCTCCCGGGCCCTCGGGGGAGCCTGGTGACCCCGGGCCGAGCACAGTTGTGCACGCGTGCGGGGTCGCCGGCGGCGGGCAGGACAGCGTGGAGGGAGACGCGGGGTGCCCAGCGGCGTCCCTGGAGCGGGGCTGCAGGGCGCTGGGGGTATGGGGCGCCCTGTCCTCAGCCGAACGAGGACATCAGGGCTGCAGGGGACCCCCCTGGCTGCCGGCTGCTCGCGTGTGTCCCTTTCATGAGATTCGCTCGCCATCCGTCCGGGGATTCAGGCATGTGCTGTGCTGCTGAGCTATGTCCCTGGCGCCCAGTCGGAGACTCAGAGGGCTCGGGGACCGCTGCGTCCCTAACTGCCGCTGGTCTCGGGTGACCTGCTGGCTGCCCCGATTTGGTGGAAGGGAAGGACCCGGATTCCACGGTTGCGGGGAGAAATTCTCTATTTCCCCTCCTCCCTTGCTGAGCTCCACGGACACACGTGCCCACAGCGCCCCCTGCGGGCTGCCCGAGACACACCGGCTGTTGGTGAGGGCGGGAAAGCGCGTCCTCACCCTCAGCCGCAGAGCCACAGCCGCCTACCGGTCGCGCAGGACCTCGCTTTCCGTAGGCGTAGGTCGCTTGGGTCAGGTTTTCTGTGACTTGGGCTGCAGACACCTGCACTGACAGAGTGTGCTGCTGGTGTGGCCGGCACCCAGTTTAAGACTGGCGAGGGTCCGGAAGCAAAATGATCTGCAGACGGGTCGACAGGCTGCAGCGAGTGACTGGAATGGAAAACGGGGGTGCTGAGTGCTAAGTCTTCAGTGGGGGCCCGGGGGTGCGGTGCGGCGTTTGCGGCACACAGAACGGGTGTCAAGGACGGCAGACGCTGACCGGTCCTGCAGTGAGGCTCACTCTGCGCTGGACCTCCTGCCTGTGCCTGGTGCTGATGTGCGGGGTGTGGACCCCAAAGAGCCTGGAGCGCTGCCCGTGAGGGAGACATGGGTCCCCCAAAGCTGACCTGGAGTCCTTGGCGAGCGCCCGGGAAAGAAGGAGGCGTCCAGGGGGATGCAGTCACAGCAGCAGGAGGGAGGCCGGGCATGGGGGTCTCTTCTCATCTCCGGCCTGGACAGAGGACCCCCGAGAGGACGCCAGGGTCAGTCCGCAGCAGGACGCTCCTGGGTCCCTAAACGGTATGCACAGGACAGGCCGGCCACCGACGGAGGGAGCAGAAGACACAGAGCCCAGCCGCAGCAGGACAGCGTGGCACTGTGGCCCTGGAGTGCCCACACCGCACGGTCAGCTCTGCCTCTAGGCCACAGACTGGCTCTGCTGAGCCAGCGCCCTTGCAGCCCCCTGTGCCCACCCTGCTCACAACCGAGGGGCACCCTCACCCCACCACGCTGCAGCCTCATCCACTGGCCCCGCAGCTGCACCGAGTGTGCAAAGAACCACACGCACGGCCGACTCCCTGGCTCTGAGTGTGAGGCAAGGGTGGCACTCCTCACACGCCTGCAGGGCAGTGGAGAGGTGGGGAGGACGGCAGTGGTGCCGGCCACCGCAGTGGCGTCTTCTGACACCTGTCCTTTCTCCGCTTCGCGCCGCAGTCTGCCTAGAGCCTCACACTTCTGCCTGGAGTCCGAGTGGCCCCACAGGCCGAGGGCTCAGTCCCACCAGGCAGCTCCCACCCGTCTGAGTGACGCCATCAGTGTCCCCGAGGGGCAGACCCAGTGTTACCCTGTGGGACGAAGTGGTCGGGGTCCTGTCCCTCGGAGGGGTCCCCAGATCCTGCCAGAACCAGGCCTGCCGTGGCTCTGTCCCAGCTGTGCACCTGGCTTCTGCGGCTCTGCCCCGACTCCATCCCTCCAGCACGCCACAGGCCCTGGGCCAGCGCCCTCTTCCCCAGCGGGTCCCTGCTGTCTGCCCAAGAGGCACCACGTGGTGAAGACAGACCGAATGTAGGGCGTCCCTTGGAGGAGCACCGCACAGTCTGTGCCGAGTTTGGGCACCGTGTGACATCACCATGGTTGGCACAGCAGGGGCTCCCAAGTCCCCTGGGCCCATGGGGGACCCGGGCAGTGACCCATCCTGCCCCACAAGCCCTGAGTCCTACCTCCCTGTGCCCCGCACTGACCCAGGCTCAAGGCTCACCAGCCCCCGGCAAACGTTCCGCCTGGCAGGCGGGTGGCAGAAGGACGCATCGCCCTGGGCTGCTGCCGTCCTCGCGTTACTCTGCCCCTTCCCAGGCCTCTCCCCTCTCACAGCAACCGGCTGGCTTTCTTTGTCTCACGTCAAACGAGTCACTCCACAGGCCTCCTGGGGTCTCACCTTCGGCCTCAAGCAGTCATCCAGACGGGGGGCTGGCAGCTGTGTGGGAGGGCAGCGGGCACAGGGGAGCCTGGCTGCCCCAAGGTGGAAGAGGCGGCCCGTGCCCCAGAGGCTGGCTGTCCCCACAGGTGCACGACCGGCTGGATCGCTACTGCTGTGGCTTCCAGCCTGAGCCCTCAGACCCCTGCGTGGAGGAGAGGCTGCGAGAGAAATGCCGGAACCCGGCGGAGCTGCGGCTGGTGCACATCCTGGTACGTCCCGCGCCTCGCCCTGGGCTGGGGTCTGCTGTGTCATCTCCCCTGCGCCTCGCCCCAGCCTGGGCCCCCAAGAATCTCCAGGGGGGCCCATGGCTCCCACAGGCGGAGTTTGAGAAGCTGTTTGAGGGGCTGGGGCCCTGGGAAAGAAGTTTGAGGGTCTGGGGCCCTGGGAAAGGTCTGCAGGGAAAGCGGGGTGCTGCAGGGGACCGTGGGAAAGATCGGCACCGTGGGAAGGACGCGGACGCTGGGAGCGCCCAGGAGACCAGCCCCGCCCCCAGCCACCCACATTCTTAAGGGACTGAGGGCTTCATGGCCACCGTTCTAGGTGGGCAAGGCTCAGGGGCGCAGACTCCTGTGGAAATGGAGCACGGCCGGTGCTTTCTGAGGGCAAGCACACTGCCGGGCAGATGGCACGGGCGGCAGAGGGGCTCTCGGGAGGTCTCCAGGAGTTCAGGAGTTGCGACAGGTCGCCAGCCCGTGGCCTTGGCGAGCACCCCGGATCCCCACCCTTCCGGCCCGGATGGGCACCATCCGCATGCGGCTTCACAGGGCCACAGCTCTGACCCTGTGTCACGTGTCACGAGCAACACCAGTACCTCCTCTGAGGTCACTGGCCGGGTTTGTGCAGATGCCAGGGAGGCACTTAGCACAGTACCCAGTATAAGGGACGTGCCATGCCAGCCACAGGGACTGTGTGGACAAGCAGGGTGGACTGGAAGCCCGCTACCCTGCTCCCATGCCCGCCGTCTCTGCCATCTCCTTCCCTCAAGGTCCGGAGCAGCGACCCGTCTCACCTGGTCTACATCGACAATGCGGGCACCCTGGGGCACCCCGAGCACAAGCTGGACTTCCGGCTGCTGCAGGGCATAGACGGGTGAGGGCCCCGGGCTGCGCGGAGGCCCACCCTGCGGGACGTGGGCTCGGGGAGGCACAGAGCAGGAGCAGTGGGCAGCCGGCTCCTTAAGTCAGGACCCCCTGCCCTGCTTGACCCAGCCGTGCTGCGGCTTGGCGGGAGAGCCAGCAGGGGTCTCTCCTGTCCGAGCCACACGCTCAGCCTTCCCGAGCTCAGGCTGCCCTGCCTGGTGGCGGGGTGACCTGTCGGGCTTTTCTGTGGGCCGGGCCCCGCAAAGTTCTGTCCTCTGCTTTCCCGCACCGCTGGCCCGTCGCTTGGGTGTGGGAGAGCGGTGCGGCCTGGGGACGTCACTGGGCCACCCTTCTGCCTCACGTGTCCTCGGGACTCTCTGACGTCACCTTGCTTTTCCTGTCGTGGGCTCCAGGTTTCCGGAGGCAGCTGTGCGGGTTCTGGCCTCGGGCTGTCTACAGAACCTGCTGCTCAAGTCCCTGCAGATGGACCCGGTGTTCTGGGAGAGCCAAGGCGGGGCCGCGGGGCTGCACCGGGTCCTCCAGACGCTGGAGCAGCGGGGACGGGTCCTGCTGCAACACATCCAGAAGCACAACCTCAGGCTCTTCCAGGATGAGGACCTGGGAGCCACCACTGCCCAGGCAGGCTGGCTCGCTGCTGGGCATCACACGATGCAACCCTGAGCTGACAGTGTCCATCCTGAAGGCCGTGCTTCCTCAGTGCCAGAAAGCAGGACACGTGGGCATCACAGGGGGCTTCAGCTGCTTGGAGGGGTGGAGGTGGTGCGGGCTTCTACCTCACCACCTACCCTTCTGCCTTCTCAGTGCTGGCTCTCAGCCTCCTGCACCAATAAACAGCCCAAGGATGTCCTGGGAACCGAACCGCATACCCACACCAGCGCACGGGCTGTGTGCACAGCTGGGGGATTGAGCGCACGTGTGCAGGAGAGCGGGCGTGTGTGGCGTGTGCATGCACCGCACACATGTGCAACAAGTCAAATAAAGGCTCTCCTGAGAACTATACCTCTGGCCCCCAGTGCCGAGAAATTAGGCTATAAAAGTTCAATTCTTAGTTGTGTTGGCCTAAGAATTATAAATACATGCTCACGAAAAGGAAATTCACAAATAGAAGCATACAAGACAAAAAGTGACAGTCCTGAAAATTCCCTGGAGATGTGTATGTGGGTCGAACTCACACTACATGCAGATTAAAGTAACATAGAACAGGGCCATATTGTGAGTGCCAGCTCACTGCTTTTACTTTGACTGCACCTGAACTGGCCTGCTTTTTACTGATGATTACAGGGAATCTCGGCAGGAATGTGTCACATTTTATTCAGCTTTTTCCGTGATAATGGACATTTAAGCTGCAGGCAGTGCGGCTGTGGACATCAAGGTGTGGGAGTACTTGCCCCAGGGCTCCCCTACATGGACTTCTAGGTCAAAGGGCGTGGCAGTTCTTTGAGAGAAACTACCAAACCGCTCTCTGAAATGCGTATCAATTTACACTTCTCCGAGTAGAGAGCTGACTGTATCTCTGTGCCCCCACCACCACTTGCTCGTCTCAGCCATCTTTAAAACCACAAGAGGAAAGCCTGTTTTAAAGGCTGCATTTCCTCTATCACAAGCGAAGCGGTCCCTGCACCATGCACAGGTCATGGGCATTCTCTGGCTGTCCTCAACCTGCCTGAGATCTCTGAATGCAGTTAGTGGGATTGCGCTCGGCTCTGGGAGACCTGGGGAACTTGTTCTCCTGCAGCCTGCACTTGTGTCTTGACTTTAGCCGGTGCAAAATTTTTATTTCCACGCAGACTCCAAGTCTTTGTAGCTTCACACCCGCTCAGAGAGGCTATCACTACTTGAAACTCGTTAAAATGTCTTTGTGTGGTATTGCTTTTACAGTCACGCTAACCCACAGGAAATTCAGGTTTGAGAGCGGTGGGAGCTGGGGATCTAACTTCTTTCACCTCCCTCCACACGACAGTCAGTTGTGCTGGCATCAGCACACAACCTCTGTCCTGATCTGGAAGTGTCACATCCCACCTGCTGTCCCGCATGAGGCCATTTGTGAGCTGTTCTGTCCCACTAAGTTTTCAATTTCTGCATCAGTGTAATACTGTTTAATGAAAGTTACTTTTTGCTATATGGTGAGCTGGCTCCCATATTTTTATCCTTTTTTCTTTGCAACTTCTATGCATTTGCCCTAAATATGATACAAATCAAGCCACATCCCTCCCACTGCCCTCCAAATCCCTTTGGTGGTTTGACTGGGATTGTATCAGATTTATGCATTAATTAGCATGTGTGTCTGTGACTTCCTGTTCTGAGCTAGGTCTTCTGTGTGGATTCATGTGGCAGACGCCGGCGATGGGCAGGGCAAAGGAACTGGCACCAAGGGGCACGGCACCCGTGTGGATGAGCCCTGCCGACTGCCTGCCACAGACAATGTGAATGATGGGCGGCCCAGCTGCAGAGTCCACGTCGGGGCTGGACCGAGGTACCTCCCTTGGTGGCTGTGGGCAGGAACGGGAACTCTGATGATCAGCTAGAGATGCCTTTTCTGCACCGAGCCACAGCGTGAGCTGCCCTCTGCCAGCCACGCCTCTGCCCTTCTGCCTGCACGGTCTCCTCCTCCCGGAATGACCTGCGCTTGGGCTAGCAGCGTGCTCTGTTCCCGTGGGAGCACATTCACTTGGGCTGGAGCGTGCTGCTCCCAGGTGTGGGGCTGGATACCTGCGGCAGGGAGAGGAGCTTAGGATGACGCAGGGAGGCTGGGCTGCATGGACTGACAGATGCCACCACTGCGGGCCCTCAGCTCTGCAGCCGGGCAGCCACTGCAGGGCCGGGGGCAGTGAGCGCGGGCTTTGAAGAGACTGGGTCTCATGGGGCTCCTGAGCCGAGGCGGCCACACAGCTACTGACGTGGATCCCATCTCTTCCCGCTTGCTGGAGCACTCCCTAGGGAGGACTGCTCCGGGGCGGGACGGTGCCACACCCCTGAGGGACGGGAAGGCAGGGGCGGTGTGCGTAGGTCCTGTGGCTGAGTGTCTGGCTGAGCCCGAGAGCAGGCCCTGTGGATGCGCGCTTGCTCACCACGCCATCCCACCTGCTGCTAGGCCTTTACCCCAGAGCTGGGGATGGCATGGGTGTGGCCTGCCCAGTCCACAGCCCTGGCACTGCCCCTGCCACGCTGCCTCCCTGGGTGGCCATCGGGATGACAGGTGTCAGAGCACCCGGACCAACGCCCTTCCTTCTGCCCAGTGAGAACACTTGACCGAGATGTTCATAATCATTTAATGACTGCTTCGGACACACTGGTACTCCAGGCCACCCGTAAACCTGGTGACCACGGGAACTACCGACCACACGATCTCAGATTCCTGGGGCCTGGACACCAAGCCCAGGGAGGAAGGAAACAACAAGGTCACTTAGCCAGACCGGTTCCTGGGTTCTCACCACCCCCTGCTTAAGGAACCTCTGGTGTGGATGATCAGGACACAGAAGGGGTGGGTGTCCAGCCCCAGATGCAGTGGGGGGACACAGGGGCGCGATCTGCTCAATAAATAAACACATCGTCCTGCAGCCGCCGCCGCAGGACCACAGACCCGGGGGGCACTGGGCCGGGAGCCTGCTGGCCGGCGTGGCCTGCCTGCTACGTGGTGCACACCAGCACGTCCGCGAAGGGCCCCGGCAGCGTCTTGTTGAAGATGCAGCGGACCCACACCAGGTAGGTGGTGAAGGGCTTGATGTTCTCGGTGAAGGTGTGGTTCTGCAGCGCCAGGACGTAGGGCACGTAGGTGCTCTCGCCCTGCTCCTGCAGCCACACCTCGTACCGCACCTCCCGCACCTTCAGGAACCTGAGGTTCCAGGGCATCTGCCACGACACGGTGAGCCGGGCCTCAGAGGCGCCCTGCACAGCTGCCTGGCACCGCGCCTCCCGCACCTTGCCGGGGAAGAGGCCGACCGCCCACTTCTGCCTCTGCGGCCCGGGCCGGCCCTTCACCACACGCCGGATGGCCTGAAGGAGGGACGGGATGTCCACCCTGGTGTCCTGGTAGATGCGGAAGAGCCACTCGGGGTTCCGGCAGCAGAGATGCCGCGGGACCTCGCGGCTCTGCCGGATGCGGGCCTGCTCAGCGCGGTCCAGGTGCGCGATGCCACCCTGGTCCCAGGGCCGCTCAGGGTGTGTGACTGTGTTCTCTGGCAGGAGGTTCCGCCAGGCAACGTACTGCAGGTCCATGCCGGGCAGCGTGGCCAGCGTCTTATAGGGCGTGTAGTGGTCCGGGTTGACGGCGTAGGGGAAGAGCTCCACCACGGCTGCGCCACGCGGCAGGAAGAGGGCGGTGACCAGCTGCGCTCCGTGCATGCTGACCAGCATGGAGGCGTTGCTGACCAGCCGCACAATGTCCGCGAAGGCGTGCTCCTCCAGGGACACCGTCACCGTCTTCATCTGGAACTCCTGGGCCAGGGCCAGCAGCAGCTCGGCCTCGTTCAGGATGAGTCTGTTGTGGGTGCGGCTGAAGACCAGGATGTAGTCCTCGGCCAGCGGGCGCCCGGCGCGGCTCACGTTCAGCTTCTCCGTCATGAAGCGCGCGAACTGCCGGATCTCGTGGCCGGACACCAGGATGTTGGCCTTGGGGCCCTGGGGCTGCACGAAGCCGTACTGGTACCAGGTGGTGACCTTGGAGAGGCCCACGAAGGCATGAGAGAAGCACAGCAGGCGGCCCAGGGCCTTGAGCTGCGTCCGCAGCAGGGGCGGCTTGGGGCTGAGCAGTCTGTAGAGGTCGAAGTGCGAGCCCTCGCCCCAGCCCTCCATGAAGAAGAGCCGGGCCTCGCGGGCCAGGCCCGGGAACTGGCGCAGCGTGTAGAAGATGGGCAGCAGGTCGTCGTGGAAGACGTGCATGAGGTTGTCCGGGTTGAAGCGGTTGGCGATGAGGGCCACGTCGGGCACGAACACCGGCTTGGGCAGGAAGCGCAGGGTGGCGGCGGGCAGTTCCACGAAGTTGAAGTACTGCGTGTTGTGGTCCTCCACGGTGGACAGGTCGAGCAGCGCCGGCTGGAAGCGCCGGGCGCCCAGGTTGGGCAGCATGGCCGAGGAGTTGCCGTGGAAGAAGACGAACTCCTCGGCCTCGCTGGAGTAGCAGAGCCACTTGAAGCGGCAGATGCGGTCGGTGTGCGTCCGCCCCGTGCACACCATGTGCGTGCCACCCTCCGTCAGGATCTGCAGGGCCCTGGGGTAGTCGAGGCGCAAGGCCGCGCCGGGCTCGGGGGCCTGGCGGCCGAGGGCCAGCTCCTCCTCCAGGCTGGCCGCATGCTCGCGCAGCCGCACGTGCTTCCACAGCACGGCCGCCAGCACCGACACCAGCAGAGCGTTGAGCACCGCTGACAGGTGCATCCTAGGGCCACGTCCGCGGACTAAGGCGACGCCGGCCGCGGGGAAGCGCTTCCGGGCAGGCGGGCCACACCCATCCCCACGCACACTGGAGGGCCAGCGCAGGCCTGCAGGGGCAGAAAGCACAGGGAAGGGGTTGGCACAGGCAGGCCGAGTCCTGACGCGCTCTGCTCCTGTGCTGCCGGACTGCTGCTCCGTGCCCGCCTGGCAGATGGCCTTCGCCGCGCAGCACGCACAGGGCGTGGTGGGCGTCTGACCGCAGTGCAGGCTGCACAGCCCGCTTTGCCAGGGAGAGGCGAGCAGACAACACAATCAGAGGCGGGCGGAGTGCCCGCACTGGCTGTGCCCTCTGTCCCCAACGGCCCTGCCCTGAGAGGAGCACTCGAGGCTCACCTGCCGGCCCCAGGAGTGGTACGGCACGAGACAGAGTAGCTCCGTCGTGCCCTGTCCAGCTCAGTGGCCCCCAGAGACCCAAGTGGGCCTTGGGTCAGCGGCGACATTGGCCAAGCTCAGCCAGGCTCAGCCAGCACAGGGAGAGCTGGGCACAGACTGAAAGGTTCGAGTGGTGGAGGCTCAGGCTGTGGGCGGCGCAGTGATCCCACCCTCTCTGCGGGGAGCCAGAGAGTTATGTGTGGTTTCCTGAGGGGCTGGGTCCAAAGGCACTGGGACTGAGCCCAGCAGACTGACCTGTCCCCGTTACCGCTGCTTCCAGGACAGAGCTCAATGATCTGTTCGCTTTTCCCACTGGTGACATGGCAAGGACTATGCCTCAGCACGGACATTTGTCACTTCCTGGGGTTCACAGCGGAAGGGTACCTCTGGGGCACTACACATGACCGCAGGCTGCAAAGCTAATCGGGAACAGCGGTGGCTTGGGGCGTGTAGAAGGGCACAAATGCTAACAGCGGGGGCGTGAACACAGCCCCGAGGCACACACACCAGTGCTGACCTGCCTCGCAGGAACGGCGGGTTGAGACTCGGCATCTGCAAGCAACCCGGGACACGGTCCAAAGACCAAACTCGTGGATTTCTGGTGTAGAAGAGGGTGCTGAAATTCAGATTAAAGGCACTGAAAACCTATTTAATGAAATAATAACAGGAAACTTCCCCAGTGTTGGGAAAGATACAGACACATCAGGTATAAGAGGTATTTAGAATCCCAAACAGGCATGACAGAAAAGAATCTTCCCACAACACATTACAGCTAAAGTAGCAAGAATATACAACAAGAGAAGAATACTGAACGAGGAAGGGAGAAACACCAAGGCACTTGTAGGGGCAAAGCCATGAAAATAACTTCAGAATTCTCTGTAGAAAACCTGAAGGCCAGGAGTGCATAGAATGATGTATCCAATCCACATTGCCACAGCCAGTAAAACTATTCTGAAAAATTGAAGGAGAAATAAACAACTCAACATAAGAAAAAAAAAAAAAAAAAAAGGAATTCACAACCACTAAGATAGTATTGCAGAAAATACTTAAAGGAACCCTACACTCAGAAGAAGGGTAGATAAACTATTGAGAATGAGGCAAGACTTACACATTAGAAATACAATTTCATGACAGGAATTAGTATATACCTTTCTAAATAACTGAATGAAAATGGTTTCATTCTTCAATTAAAAAACACAGACTGGCAGACTGGATTAAAAAACAAGATCCAAGTCTGCTGACTGAGAGAAACACACCTCACTAGCAAAAATGCAACTGAAAGCAAAAGGATAGGAAACAATATTCCACGTAAATAGAACCCAAGAGGAAACAGGAGTAACTAGGCTCATATCCAACAAAAAAGACTTCAAGACAAAATTTGAAGAAGGCCGCTACACATTGGTAAAGGGGAACAATCCACCAGGAAGAGAAAACAATTGTAAATAAATATGCACGGAACAATCAGCGTGCCCAATTTCGTAAGGCAAACAGTACTCAACATAAAGGGATATGTAGGTCCAAATGCAGTAATAGTGTGTGAATTCAATCCTCCACTCTCACTAATAGGTCATCCAGACACTCTCATGTCAAAAAAACATCAGGAGAGAATGATCAGAGCTAAACTACACCATAAAGCAAACGGATTTAACAGATGTCTACAGAACATTCTGTCCAACTGTAAAATACACATTCTTCTCAGCAGCTCATGGAACATACTCCAAAACAGATCATATTTTAGGCCATAAAGTAAGCCTTAACAAATATAAAAGAACTGAAATAATTTCTTGCATCTTATCAGATCAGGTCATAATGGAATGAAACTAGAAGTCAGAAAAAGAAACTACAGGCACTACACAAACACATGAAGATTAAACAATTCACTTCTGAATGACCAGTGGATTATTGAAGAAATCAGGGAGGAAATTTAAAAATTCCTGGACACACACATGAAAATGGAAATATAACATACCAGAATCTCTGGGATATGGCAAAGCTAATTCTAAGAGGGAAATTTGTAGACATGAGTGCCTACATAAAAAAATCAGAAAGATCTCAAATAATGTAATGATTTGTCTCAAATTCTTTGTAACACAAAAACCAAAACCAAATCCAATGGACATAATAAAGACCAGAGCTAATATTAATGAGATAGAGACGCCACACAGGATCGATGAAAGAGTTGATTCTTTGAAAAGATAAGTAAGGTTGATAAACCATCAGCCAAACAAACCAAAGGAGGAATGCCGCTGTCAGTAATCACACACACATCCGGGACACGGCCGTAATGTAAAACAAAGCGGTCTCCCAGTGGGGCCAGCGCACCAGGGCTGGGGAGACCTGCAGGTCAACAGCAGGCGCCGCACTGCATCCACGTTCAGTTCTGATGAAGCGGATGGTCCCCACATGACCACCTCAGGTTCTCATCCGCCTGCCCGCTCTGGGCCTGGGCCAGGTGTGACTACACGAGGGGCTCTCGCCCCTCTTTGGAACATCTCTGCCCACTCTGTCCCTGGTACTTGCTGCACCTGAGATTCCCCAGAGCCCTCCACCGGCCCATGCCAGGCCTCTGGCACTGCCTGGCACTGGCCTCAGGGCTGGGGAGCTGACCCCGCAGTGAGCGAGACGGACGGCTTTGCCTGAGACCCCTCTGCCACTGCTGCTAAGCAGGCGTATCTGCCAGGCAGTGTTCCAACCAGCCTGCTTTGAGTTTCCAGGGGGCACCATGGGCTGCAGGCAGCTCCCTAAAGATGGTGCACACTAAGTGCAGAGATTAAAGGCCAGACAGACTTGATCCAACTCCCTGCACTCCCGGGGCCGGTCTCTGATCTCAGGCTCCTCAGCAGCAAACATGAGGGTGTAGACCCACCTCACGGGGCTGTGGAGAAGCCACAGCAAATGCACTGGTAGGAACTCCCGAATGTGGATGGATAAACTGGCACTGCATTCAATGTGGTTCTACCTAGTAGGTGGAGTATGCGGCAGAGAGGAAGAGCAGAGGTTAGAGGGGGAGCTGAAGCACTCTTGGCACGCCTGGCTGCCTTCCCCAACTCCGAGCAAAAGCTGCTCAGCGCCCAGGCTGGAACTGTCACTTCTAGTCTCAGGCGCTGGACACAAAGGCCTTCCAACCTAAGCCAGAGAAGCTTGCTTCTAAAGAACGGAACCTGAGGCCAGGCAGTGAGTGTCACCGGCTGTGCTGCCTGTGGCTCATGGGGCCTGGTCCAGTACACTAACACGTGACACCGAACACTGGATTCCACACATCACCCTTCTCCTCTTCCCAACAGAGCCCCCAGTCTGTGCAGACAGCTTCCTCGCCTGACCCTCACCAGGCTCAGAGAAGCCAAGACCCTTGCTCCAGGGACAGAGCATATTCCAGGACCAGTGACCGCCCTGCATGGCACACTGCCTGGGAGGAACAATGAGACCGAGGCGAAGGAGTCACACTCCAGGTTAACACAGTGGACAGGGGAGAAGGCCTCGGCCCGGGGCTGCTGGCTGGACTGCTGACCAGGCAGAAACGAGCTTGAGGGCAAAGACAGCATGCATGGATGCACATGTGGCAGGAAGGCATCTCCTCGTCCCTGACCTTTCTGCCCTACGAGGCGACAACTTTCCCCATCACAGAATCCAGGCTGGGAGGACGTCCTGGCATCTCGCAGACAGGAACACCTCAGTGGCACAGGAATTGTAAAGTGTCCTGCACTGGGTCTGCCTGCATCTCAATTCTGGGCTCTGACCCCGTGGGATTCCTTGGCACTATTAGGTTTCCCTGTGGCCCTTTTAACCTGGGCAGATGATAAAGACTTTGTAAGGAAAATGGAAACAAATCACACTTGGGTACCATCTCCTGGTAGGGATGGAGGACCCGGGCAAAGTAAGTCTCACAGTGCAGGCAGCAGGTGGCTCCAGTGAGCCCTGCAGGAAGCAGGCGCCACACCTGGTTCTGTCTTCCAGGAACCATGAGGGATCAGAGACTCAGTGTGCGGAGTGGGAGGTGGGGAGGGGCGCTGTCCAGGGAGACCAGAGGGTTGGAGTGGATGCCTCAGACAGGGATGGGGGTAAACTCAGAAACCCGAGCCAGAGCCAGGACGGCAGCGGCTGGGGCGCAGCTCAAGGAACGTGGGCCTGATGACGTCAGCCACTGCCTGTGTCTGAGCAGCGAGAGGAGTGGAGAACGGGGGGGGGGGGGAGCCAACCCCCCACTCACATTGGGATAAGGGCCGGTGGGACCACGTGGTGCCATGGGGACAGGAGCACTGGACTCACGGCAAAGCAAGTCCAAGTTTGCAGATGACCACAGTTTTAAAGAAACTCCTACGGACCCAAAACTAATGCCTTCAGAAATACTTGCTCAGCTCCTCGGGGGCATTTTTAGCTATAAAAGAAAAAGGTGAAGTCATAACTACCCCAGGGGCCTACAGCAAGGACGCCATGGACTTCACCTCCTTCACACAGTCTCTGAGGCTGAGAACTTCTGGTCCAGCCATGGCTGTCCTCACAGCAGGTTTTATCTGCACCTTCTGGCCTGGCTCTCCACCTCCAGGGGGGTCTCTGCCGGTGGGAAAGCTGCTTAACCTTGCGTGTTTCCCAGTCTCTTCAGAACCATGTACCCAATGATAACAGAAATCTTCATGCCCCAAACTCTCTCCTGCCCCTAAGACTCCTTCAGTTGCAGGTTCCTTCCTTTAGCATCTGCCCCTTGAGACCAGTGGATTTCATCAAACTTCACTCTTTGAAGTTGGTATTTTACATCTGTATCCACATGGTTTTATTTCACTTTTCTGATAGAAAACCGTCCACTGCACACGCTTTTCCTACACGCACGCCCATGCTGCACCCAGTCCTCTTAGCTACCAACTACCGTGCGGAGGTTGGACTGCGTCCCGCCGCGCCTTTATGACCATGTCTGACCAATGTCCCTGGCCCTGCCACAGGCACAGCTACCTTAGCACTGCTGCAGCAGGGAGCCAAAGCTGCTCAAAGAGAAAACCTGACACACAGCAGCAGCTGCAGAGGCCAGAGCTCATTCACCCTCAAGCCTGCAAGAGGGGAAAACAGAACATACAGGAGGGACAAACAGTTTAAGGAGAGAATGGAAAGGCAAGGTGAGCAGTCTCGCCTGGGGCTGGCGAGCCTGGCCCAAGACCTCAGCTCAGCGTGGGGACAGGGAGACAGGAGCGACAGCTGGGTCCATGCGAGTGCGCCCTCACACCACCGCGTGACCCAGCAGCTCTGCCCCCAGAGGGCCTGGGGTGGCAACACTCTAGTAGCCAGGTGCACACACCACACGCTCACCCAGCCCCTGGCTTCTAAGCACTGCATCTTCCTCCAGGAGAGGACCCAGGTCTGCAGGAGAAATGACTCATCACAGGGAGGGGAGGGGGAGGAAGTACCAGACCAGCCCGAAACGTCACGCAGTGCCGAAGCGTGAGGAAGTGAGGACACGGGAGGCACAGGAGCCGGCCGAGGGGGCTTCCACTGGCCGAGTCTGAATGATGTGACAAAATTAAAAGGTAAGAGCCGTGGACGGCTGCCCGTGGAATAAAACCAATGCCCACGAGTCAATACTGATACGAACCGTTCAGTCAGTAAAGGGAAGGGAAGAGACCGGTCTTCCTTGCGGAGTTGCAGTTACTGCAGAAGCAAAGATGGAGAAAGAAAGTCTGGCAAACAGCACAGAACTGACCGCTGCGGACCATGTTTGCTGACAGACACTGAAGTAGCGGGCGAGAATACGAGGAGACCAAGGTATCTGCAGTCTCAAAGTATCTCCCCAAGAGAGTCTTTCTCACGAGGTAAAAACAGAAAGCACCATGGAGAAGCCCGTGCAGAAGCCCGCAGACACTCCTCAGCCCAGCAGTCACTGCCGGCATCCCCGGCAGAACACAGCGACCCCACGGCCCCACGCGCCGCCGCGCGGAGGGCACCTTGACTCTGTGGTTGTCTCTGTGAGCCACACAACTTCCACCTCAATTTCTCAGTGTGAACCTTGTTCCAGGCCCGTTCTAGCTCTGAAGGAGCTCCGCAGGCCGGTGAGCAGAAAAGACCTCAAACCCCAGCGGAACGGGGGACGTCCTCCCTGGCAGCCGGCCAATCCTCTTCAACAGAGCGAGGGTCAGGGAAGTCGGGAGGGCGCGGAGCTGTCCCGGCTCGGGGACACTCAGACACAGAGCAGCGAAATGCAGTGTGGCATCCCGTTTGTGCCCTGGGCCAGCGAAGGCTAATATTAGGACAACTGGCAGAATGGACAGGAGGTCTGTGGTTTGCTAAGTGTTGTGTGAACGTCCCGGTTTTGATCCTTCTGCCATGGCTGTCAGATGTCACCATGAGGGCAAACTGGGTGATGTGGTTTCTGCAACTTTTCTGTAAATGTAAAATTGTTTCAAAATAAAAAGCTATAAAAACTGGTAACAAGAAACCAGAGAACCGGGGTCTTTACAGCTCGAGGGATGTACATGTCTCCAACCCTAACACACTGCAGCAAAACCAGAGACTGAACCTGGGGCAGGATTCTGACGGGGGGAGGGGACCGGGCCTTCACGCGACCGTCCTTTGCATGGGCTTGACGTGAGAGAGAGAAAGCTTCAGAGGAAATGCAAATAAACCCCTTACTATAAATGACAAGCAAATTCTGGAGAGCAGAAAGAAATAAATTAGTATTTGGAAAAATACATTAAAGCCCTCCCTGCAGAGATGAGGGGCAGCTAAAGCTCAGAGACACCCGGGGATGTCAGGCAGCAAGGGCCTCGGGAACGTGAGGTGCAAGGGGGCCCCTCCACCCTGCGCAGGCTGCCAGCCTCTCCAGTGGTCACCCTCCCAAACCGCCCCTCCCGTCCCGTGGCCCGGGGCAGGCTGGGAGAGGCGGGGATGCGGGGCAGTGGTCATCGGCGGGCAGGAGGCCAGGGTCCTTCTCTGGGTCTGGCTGGCTGCATGTGCAGTGGCAGTGCCAGCAGTGCAGGGGCCTTGTGGGGCGAACAGGAGTCAGGGTGGGTGGCAGAAGCCCCCGGGCCCGGCCAGCGCGGTCCGGGCAGCAGGCAGCACGGAAGGCGCTTCCGCGTCCTCAGTCAGCCTTCCAAGGGGAAGTGGGGGGAGCTTCGCTGGCAGTGGCGAGATGAGCATTCCGCTAGAAACGGTGTGGAGGTAAAGCCGGGGTCTCAGAGGCTGGGCCGCCTGGTTCTCACCACCTGCACAATGCGCAAGCTGGGCAGCTGCACCCACGTTCACAAGGGCACCTGTGAGTCTAACCTGACTTCCAAACTCATCGGCTACCACAGGGAACTTCCTTCAGGGCTTCCAGACCCAGCAGGAACAGAAAGCTAGGGAGCACGTGAGCCACACAGCCTCACACCAGTTCCCACAGGGACGCGGCCCTTGGCGGGGGACACTCAGGGGCTCACCCAGTGACTCATTTCCCTTCACCATCAAGGGGAAGGGAATTTATAAAAGTTCCTGCTCCAGAATGTATAAAAGTTCCTCCCTGCCTCAGCAGCCAATTTTCAGTATAAAACATACAATCAAGCTGGGCATGGTGGCACAAGACTGTAATCCCAGAACTCTGGGAGGCTGAAGCAGGAGGATCACAAATTCCAGCCCAGCCTGGGCAACTTAGTGACTTAGTGAGACGCTGTCTCAGAATAAAAAATAAAAAGAGGGCTGGAGATGTAGCTCAGGGCAAAGGCACTGGGTTCAATCCTTTCCTGCAAGAAATAAAAATAAACAATCAAAGCTACCACCTCTGACACTTTATGTTCCAGAGTGTACTAAAATTATACACTTGTTTTCTCACTTACCCTCACACTAACACTAAGAAGCTAAAGCTACTCTAATACCCCATTCTACGGCTTAGGACCCGGGAGGCTGGAGGCGGAGGTAAACCTGTCCGAATCCCTCAGCCCGTGTGAACTGGAGAAGGACTGGGACACGGATGCTCGGAGTCTTGATGGAACAGCATCCTCTCCACGGTTTGGGGCACTCAGAGGTCACCAGCCCCGCTCCTCTACCTCGGGCACCGGATTCAGGGCCCAGCTGGCATGAGGAGTACAGAGCTTGGCAGCTTAGCCAGGACAAAGCATTGTGGAGCAAGGATTCTTTTCTTTTTTTCCAAAAGAAAAGGAAAAGACCAATAAACAGGGATTAAAAAGAAGCCACAGGAAGCCTTTAGAAGCTTTAGGAGGAGGAGTGCACACGCCTGTGCTTCCTACGGGTCCATGCTGCAGTGAAGCTGAGGGTGGCCACACGCCCTGGAGGCCTGCGCCCTGGTAAAGCTAGGGCTAAGGGGGTCTGGCAGGACCTGCCTGTATCAGTCAGCGTGTGCTGCCATGACAACAGTGGCAGACTAGCGGATACAAGGACGAGTGCATTTCCTCACGGTTCTGGAGGGTGGAGCCCGAGTGCCAGGTGCTGCGGCCGTCCTCTGGCGAGGCTGTCCTGGCTTGCACACGGCTACCGTCGCACTGTGCCCCCATCACCTCGGTCCTTGTGCGCCTGGGGACAGCGAGACAACAGCTCTGGTTCTTTTCCTCTTCTCAGGAGGACACCTCTTCTCAGGCCTAGCGGATTAGGGTCCCGGCCTATGACCTCCCAGGGCCTTCCTGGCTCCCTTAAAGACCCCATCTCCAAATACAGAAACTGGGGGTTGGGGCCACCACACATGGATGGGGGAGGGTGACACACCTCTGATTCAGAGAAGCCAGAAATCCATTTACATTGTGCGCTGTCCTATTCAGTGACTCCTGGCAAACACACTGATAGAGTGAACACCCCGCACAGGCCACGGCTTGGGGCAGGGGACAGAGACATGTGCCGCCCGGTGGTCTAAAGCACCTCCCTCCTGCAGCCTCACCTGCTGAAAGTCCCGGCTTCGGGATGGCCAGAGACATGAGCCACGTCTCCGCTGGACTGGGGGCCGGGCATCCAGCACCTGCCAGATGCAGCTTGCCAAAGACCCAGTCCAGGAACAGGCCGGGTTTCTGCGAGCACAGCAGCAGTCTGACTTTAAGGACTGTTCCTATGGACCACTGACAATGAGAGAATTCCTATTGTTGTCACTGAGAAATGTTTTACCCTAAATGCAGCCTGAATTTGAGTGCTGAAGTATGGAAGTGCTGGGTCCTGCGTGAATGCGTCTCACGCGCTATCCTGGGCGGCAGCACTTTCTCCCCGGAAGTCCTGGGTGCCGTCGGCATAGCGCTCACGTGTCACCAAAACCGCAGGTCAGCCTAGCGCTACCGATATGCTGGCACATTTATAGGAGTCCAGAGTTTCTGGCACAGATGTTTATCCTCGGCAAAACGCTGTCAGCTTCCGAGTGGTTCTTGTAAACTTCACATGTTTAATTTTTAAGGCACATTTAACAGTCAGCTAAGAGCTCACGTTCTCAAACTAACACCGTGACAGGACAACAAATCCTTGCTTTAGTTTAAAGAGAAAGCAAAGTCAAATCTGCAGACATTCATCCTGAGCCAGCAGCTGATGCCTGGAACTCCATGTCCTCCTCAACCAATGGTATGGATCTCTGCAGGAGGGGCATCTGTGGACTTCCAGTCTGGCTCACCTGGTGCCCGTGCTGCCAGCCTCTGCTAAGGCTGTGCCCAGGGTGTGTGCGCAGGCAGGAGGCTGCTCCAGCCAGAGAGGGGCTGGCAACCCCTCTGCACCGCTCCACTCCCAACTGGCTCGGCCCTCTGCTCGCCGCAGCCCGCCATGCCGCCTGCTCTGCTGGGCACACAAGGGACCCTAGGAAGCTAACCCTGCCTCTGTGGTCCTCTCCGGTCACAGGGGGGCACTACTTATCCTGATGCGCGCAGTCGGTCACACGCAGACAGGAACCAAACACCGGGAACCTGTCAAGAGGCTCACAGAGGGAAGCAGCACTCAGGGTACCAAGTTTTCAAGGTGAAACTACAAATTAAAGAAAATCAACCACCGCTCTTACAGGGGACACTCAGACCCCAATGTATAACACCTCCTAATGGGGCCCTAGGGCTCAAGGGACAGGCTGAACTCATGTGGTCAGGAGACACCACCCCAGGGCGCACAAGTCGGTCACAAAGAAGCAGGACTGGTGTGCCCAGCAGGACACGCCCACAGCAGCTCCCAGGTGGTGAACACAGAAAGCCCTACTGCGCCGGCCCTCCTGTCTGCCCCAAGCCATGGGGTGTCCCACCACCCTGGACATTTATGGCCAGGTTCAATGTGCAGAAAGGTAGACCAGGGTGCCCCAGTTGTGGGGGCAGGCACAAGCAGTGACAGATCTGCCAGGAGCCCCACGTTTTACCAGCAGAGACCCAGGGCTTAGGTGACCACAGAATGGCCCTTTGCAGGGGGAGCCCTGCCATGGCCAGGCGATCAGTGTCCCTGTCTGGGGAAGCAGGAAGTCAACGTCGGCGAGCAGCAGGCGATGACAGGGCTCCCTGTGGGCTTTCCTACGGCCCCAGCATTGTGGTGTCACCCTGAACTTCTCCCTGTCCTAACGATGACACTATTGTAGCTTGTGCCCACTGGCCAGGCACAAGGTGAGCTCTTCACCATACGCACGGCAGAACCAAAGCCTGGGGAGGTTAGAGAGCTGCCCTCACTTACACACGGAGCAGCGAGGGGACCTCCGCAAGCAGGCTTGCCAGCGTCTGCAATCTCTTCTTCCTTTTATTTGGAAATAACCTGAAACTCACAAAAAAGTTGCATGTGTAGTACAAGGAACTCTTCTACCCTCTTACCAATCCATGAACTGCTTTTCTGATACAATTGTTTTATCATTCTTTCATATATACAAACTCTTCTTTCTAAACCATTTAAAAATAAATTGGAACTGGGTATGGTAGTGGATGCCTGTAATCCCAGCACTCAGGAGGCTGAGGCAGGAGGATTGCTGAGTTCAAGGCCAGCCAGGGCTTTATAGGTGAGTTCAAGGCCAGCCTGCACTACATAGTGGGACCCTATCTCAAAATACAGACAAACAAAAACAATAAAAATAAGTTGGGGACATACCCTTCAGGCCTTAATATTTAATACTTCAGTGTGCATTTTTGAAGAATGAGAAGATTCTCTTACACAACACAAATCCAGGAAGTTCACACTGACACGATACTATCACTAGTCTGCAGTCTCTATCCTGTGGTCCACAACCTAATCCAGGATAAGGCATGGCTTCTGGTTACCCCATCCCTCTGGTCCAGCCTGGAGCAGCTCCTTGGTCCTTCCTTGACTTTTACAACCTTGACAGCTGACCAGGGACAGCTGTTTCCTAGGAGTTTCCTCCACCTGGGTTTGTCTGATGTTTCCTTATGATTAGTTTGGTCAGGAATCAGTCTACTTGCCCGAGCTCTGAGATGAGCCCACTCTTTCTGGGATACTCACGGGTCAAGAACCCTGTCCTGCGTAGGACGCTCCCATCCCTGAGACAAGCCGATCCCAGTCACTGAGCTAAGCTTGCTCTATGGCACTGGCAGCAAGAGCAAGGCTGCCCCGGGGTGGGTGCAACCCCTTCCACCCGAGTGGGCCGTGTGGGCACCGGCACAGGCATGGGCCACGGGCACACAGGACTCCACACCTGGCTCACTGCAGTCCTCAGGGAGAAGGACTTCTCTAAAGGTCAGAGCTGTCTAAGCCCAGAGGCCCTGCCTGGAAGGAGCCTTACTCTGGATCCACATGGTGTGCAGTGCACCGGTGCAGGGGCCAGTCAGGGCACCTCCCAGGCAGGACCCGCAGATTCTGTGTCCCTGGGACATCACTAATACAGAACCCTGAGCCCCCCCCCCACCTGCTGCACCGGCATCTCCCTGCAGGCAGGGCTCCGGAGCCTCCAGGGGGTTCTTATGTGTGCTCGATTGTAAGAGGAACTGCTCCAAGGCTTCTTAACCTGCTCCACTACTACACAATTCTGCAACACTCGGCAAGGTATTTCTGTCCTGCTCAGGTAAAGGAATGATTAACTGAGGATAACCCTCCCCATCTTAAAGGCTAAGAGGACTGATCCCAGCCTTTGCTAAGTGCTAGGAAAGCAGCCTATGCTCAGCCTGCGAGAGGAGGTGTCCCAACCCGTTACTTCCCATACCAATGGCACTGCTGGTAGTGTGCAAGAAACACATCCAGGTCTCTGGGCTACAGCTCCCTGGACCATGGGTGGGGCCTGATCTAAAGCAGCCACTGGTGGGGAACGGAGATGCCCACACCTGCTCGCCAGCGGAGAGAAGGCAGGTCCCTGCGCAAGGAGCCCCTGAACACAGCATGGACGGGCAGCTTCTCCAGTTCCTTACTACGGGAGGGCGCAACTCCTGATCCCCTCTCAGGATGGGCTAGGACTCCTGCCACCAACCTTCACTGCCGAAGGACCAGTGTGCGTTTCATCACTGGGCTGAAGACGATCCCACACAAGGACCTGCACCGGGAAGAGTGGGAATACAGCAGACAAGGTCCCGGCCCCTTCCCGACACTGGGCTGGGCTCTGTACTCACCACACTGCAAAGAAGGTTGCTCTCGGCTGTATTCTGCAAGAGGGAGAAACAAGAAAACCTCTTAGCATAAGACTGCAGCCATAGCAGTCATCACTGGTACAGTGAAAGATCTTTCTTATAGACACTGGGCCCTGGGCAGGTACCAGTAAAGACAAGGGAAACCAGGAGGAAAAAAAGATGGATCCCTACCTAGGCTCACTAAGGAAAAGAGGATATTGGCTCTGGGGCAGAGGGTGAAGGTCAGTGTTACCACCGTCTTACTTCGCTGGGCGCCTACTATGTGCCAGGGTCTCCCAAGCCGTTCCTGCCCTGTATCATTTAAGCCTCATAAAAAGTACCAAAGCAGGTACTGGTGTTTTCCACCCTCCCTTCCACACTCCTTCCTTGTAGCTCCGCCATGGAGCTGCGCCCCAACCCTATTTCCTTTGACACAGAAAACCTGGGCTTAGTGGGGAGTAAGTCCCTTGCTTAAGACCTCACAGCTCAAGCAGGAGCTCCAGGATTTGACTGCCTCTGCCAGGGTCCTTGTTTTTAAGTGCTGAGCTCATCTGGTCTCAGACCTGAAAGAACAATGGTGGCAGGGAAGCAGGGTAGACCTCGAGGGCAGACGGGTGTGCATGGCTCTGGGAGCGCAAATCACAGGTCCTAGCCGGTAACTTAGCAACCCAAGGCTTCTTGCTGTAATTACTCCCCGCCTGGCCAGGCAGTGAGGACCAGCTGCCCGTTAGGAAGCTGTGGTCATTTCCTGCCCCCGGGAGAGTGTAGGCAGCACCTGGGGTGATCGTGATCCCAGCTGCCCTGGTTCTGTGCGGAGAAGATGAAGTCATCAGTACACAATTATAAAACTGCCACTTTTCAGAACTAAGAGCCCCGTTTTCTCCAACTATTTTATGGAAGAGATCTTGGAAGCAGCGTGAGATCTCACAGGCAGCAGGATGAAAGCTGCGGCATGCTGGGTCCCTCTAGGGCTGCTCCTTAGGTCCTTTTCCCAGCAGCTAAACAGGGACACCCGACTCATAACCAAGCCTTCCGGGCCCCGCCCCGGCAGTCGCTCACCCAGCTGGCGGTCTGGTCATGCAAGCCTAGGGAGGCCTCTGGCTCCTTGGGCTGCCTCTTCTGAACACCTCACCCCCAACTCACCCAGGGGACACCCCCCTTCCAGTGTCACCGCTCATCCAAGCACAGGCACAGAGGGACGCAGGCACAATGAACCTGCAACGCCAGAGGCCGCCCAGGTCATAACCGGGTCCAAGAAGAGCAAAGGCCCCAGGCAGCAGAACAGGAGAAGTAAATGGCGCTGGAGACACCCAGGTAAGAGCTCTGGTCCTGTCACTTAGCAGCAACAACACCAGGCCAACTCTTAACCCCTCCAAACTCTCACTTCCTGGCCTGAGACACAGACACAATTACACCGACTTCACAGAGAGGTTCCAGGTCTGTGGTGCCAACAGCCAACACAAGCAAAGCCCTGTGCCTGACAAGTACGCTCCCAGCTGCATCTCTAACCATGATAATCACGTAACAACTACGGACCCACCTTGACTTTCTGCCGTGCACAATGCCTAACAATGCTTGACTCATTTACTCCCCACTACAGACCAAAAGTATCACTAATTACATTTCACCATTAATTACATTTCTCCTGTAAGGTATGCTCAGGGCTATCAATAGCTAAAGCTATTGAGTGGTAGGGCTGGGACTCCAAACTCCATAATGACACCTCTGGATTCTGACTTTCACATTCTATTTCCTCCAATTTGAAAAATCCAGAGAATCACAGGCCAAGCAGGTCCCGTGGGAGAGTAGCCCCTGGTGACCACGCTGAGATGAATGCCGTCCTTCGGGGGACAGGCACATAGTGATTTAATTTTCTGGTTAGTTCAGTGTTCACAAGAAGCCTTTGTTTATTACTGCTGTCTTCTAAAGCAAGGCCACCTAGAAGGCTGCTGAGGACACACTCAGCTGCTCGGACAGCAGTACACTGGGGCACCAGTCGCTGGCGTGGCCACACTGGAGCAGTGTCCTGCACCCGCCCCGGGGGACCTGTGCTCTCCCGGCTGTGCACCTCCCGGGACGGAGACTCCTCATCTGGATCGGGAAGGGATGAGCTGCGAGATCCCCAAACCCCTGGGGGAGGTGGCGGAGGCAGCGGGCTCCAGAAAGTCAGACCAGGGCCCCAGGTGTCGCAAGCACGACGTCTGCGAAGGCTCGCTCAGCACGATCGCACTCCGTCCTCACGGCCCCCGCGCGGAGGTGCCTACGCCCCCGTTTCACAGAGAAAGAGACTGAGGCTCAGAGAGGGTGGCGAGCGGCTGCGGGGCACGCAGCCGGGAACCGGGGCGCGGCGGCCGCACCTGTCCCGGGGACTCCTGGGGACCGGGCCGGTCTCTGCGGGGTCCCCGCTCTGGCAAGGACCCCCGGCGGCCGG
>NW_004955420.1:27848711-27881437 GCF_000276665.1 Chinchilla lanigera | reverse complement strand
TCGGGGACTCTGAGCCGCGCGCGCGGAATGCTGGGAGTTGAAGTCTAGGTCCCAGGGCACCCTACCGGCTCCACCTGCGCGGTCACGGGCGTTAGTTTGTCCCAGGCAGCATTTACTAGTTAGGATTACGCAAACATGGGAGTTCTGATAATAAATTTAAATGCAAGTTCCGCCGATAAACCAAATGAAATTTATACAGCCTGCTGCGACCTGCTTTTATTTATTGGTTCAATTTTTATTAGTATGTATTTGTAGTACGTAACGATCATCGTGGGGAGTTAGTACATGTACATAACACATCTTAATTCTTTTTACTTCTCCTTTCACTCTCCTCTTTCCCCTCTCTCCACCTCTTGGTCCCTTTCTATTTTTTTTTTTTTTAAAGCCAGAGTTTTGCTATGTAGTTCAGGCTGGCCTTGAACTCACTTTGTAGCCCAGACTGCCCTTGAAATCCTCAGCCTCCCAAACGCTAGGATTACAGGCGTGACCCCCCTTTCCACTTGTAGAAGCTCTATCTCCCTGTTTCCTTTTATCTGTCTTTTATTTTGCTCTTTAACTTACTTACACTTTGGGTTTCTCATATAAGAGAGTCATACAATATTTAAGCTTACGTATTTGATTTATTTCACTTAACATTACAGTCTCACAGTGCATTATCTCTTTTCCTACAAATGACTGAAATTTATCCTTTATGGCAAAGTAGTACTCCATTGTGTGTAAATACCACATTTTTCTTTGTCCATTCACCTGTTGGTGGATATAAACGGTTTATCTTCAAGATTTAGCTATTATGAACTGTGCTCTGTAAACATGGGTGTGCTTGTAGGCGATCTGCTTTTAAAACATACAGTGCTAGAGGGGTTTAAGTGAAGATGCCCAGCCCTCTGCTGCTCTGCCCCCCATCCTAGCACGTCCAGATGTCTGACCATTCGCAGTTCTTAGGACATTGCAACTGGAATTTACCGCAGAGCCTCAGAACACACATTTGCCTCCATTTCTTGATCCATGGATTTTAGATCACTTGATGTTTTGCTAAGATACATGAGGATTTAAGTCATTTAGAGGTGCGCCAACCAGGTCTCCCCTCATCCCAGAGAGTTAGGGGATAACATTTCTGCCTCTCACTCGAAAAAGGCCATCATTAACTTATAGTTATGTAAAATTGGTTGTCCAAGCATTGAGGCAATAAATTTATGCGGGGCAGTTTGCCAATAGTTGAAAATCTTTAAATATTTGGAGTTAAAAGCCTGTAACCAAAAATTTCTAGTGACTGGATGAGCACAAAGGCATACTGGTTTTTTTCATAGTGATAAAAAATTAGAAGGTTAATTTCAGGTAAAGTTGAATCATTAGCTGGAAAAAATTACCAGGAATAAAAATGTGACCATGATAAAAAGTCAGTTCTTCAAGAAGACAGAGTAACCCTGTGTGTGGGTTTATCCAATAACAGACACTCAAAATAAACCAGTCAAACACTGATAGGGTTAGGGAACACTAGATGGAGACCACTACGAAACAGCCCAGAGCAGGACTTAAATTAATCAGGTGGCTTTTTACAATTACTTATGAATCTGTCCAAAGCCCAGGCTGCTTGTCTGGAAGTGGGTCATGGACTCATAGTAAGTGAACCTCTGTGAGTCACTAATCCTTACCAAAACCTGTAATGGTTGATGAAGCCAGGAAGCCTCAAAGGATAAGACAAGAGCACAGCCAAGGACACCTGGATGGAGTCTCAACTAGATAAAGACTGTAGCCTCAGGCATCTCACTCCTGGGTGGATTAACTTAATACCTTCCTTGGAGAAGTCCTTGAGTGGTTGCACACTTCTTGAGTACTCCCCTTCCTTCTTCTGATAACTAAATAAATATAAGCCACCCAGAGAAGATCTGGTGTTAGCCCTGAGAAAATCTCAAATTCTATGAGAGGGCTCTGATCCACCTGGAGCCCTGAAATCATTCCATTTGCCTCTTTTATTTGGCTTTCACCATACACTCATTAGGGAGATAGCAGATCTGATCAGCCCCCAATAACTAAGGGATATTATTTACCTGATTCGCACTAACAGAATAGCAGACTTGTAGGCAAAAGTTAGAGATAACTCATAGCCTGTGACTATGCTCATGCTCCCTGTCACAGAGCTGGCCTTGACTGTCTAGGCCCAGATGTTCCCCCTTAACAGTATGTCGGTCCAACTGTGTCCAGCTTGTGTTTAAAAATACACAGTGATCCAACTTGCTTCAAGGGCTTCAAGGCCATCACGTCTGGGGAAGACTGGCCCAGTAAAGGACACTTCTAATTCTACCTACTCTTCTCAGACCCCCTCCCTCCCAGAATGTTCCTGTACAAACCTACCTGACAGTATCTGATGTAATTCTCGTATTCCGTGTAACCAATCATGTAGTAACATGCTACCAGCTGTGTACTTCCCACTCACAAATCGTATTTAAACTGAACTCAATCCTGACTCTGGGCTGGTGATTTGAACTTCTGGCTTCCCCAGGCCTCTAACATAATAAAAGTTGCCTTCTAACTCCTCAGTGGAAAGACGTCCATTTGCTTTGATATTGCTTGTTCTGCTGCAATACAACTAAAAGTAGAAATAGACCCGCAAGAATAACTGGAGACTTGAACATCTGTCTCTCCACAACAGACAGAACAATGAGGCAGAGGTCAGTGAGGTTATAGAAAAGCTCCACCCAACACCAACATCAGTCTGGTTTCATTGATGGGGACAGGACACCCTGCCCGTCAACAGAACACACATTCTTTTACAGAACCTGAAGTATGTATGTACTAAGGTTATCTGCAAGCTGGGTCATAACTTTAAAAATGAGCAAAAGACTTGAATAGACAGTTTATCCATGTGGATATGCAGATATCAAATAAGCACATAAAAATGTTCAATGTCATTAGCCATGAAGAAAATGCAAGTTAAGACCATGATGGAATATCACCACACACCCATTAGAACAGCTAAAAGTTTTTTATAAGGGGGATGTTCCAAAACCAAATCCTGAAGAGTCTGAGGAAAACTGGATCTCTCATACATCGCTGGTGGGAATAGTTCAGTCATTTCTTTTAAAACATGAAACATATACTTGTTATGACTCATCAGTTACAGCCCTGGGCATTTATCTCAGATAAATGGAAATTCCTGTCCACACAAAAACTTTTATGAAATTGGCCATCATTTCTTTTTTTGTGATTCCCAAAATCTGGAAACAGACAAAATGTTTGTCAATAGGTGAGTGGATGAACAAACTAGGATATATTCAGTACTGTAGAATACCGCTCAGCAATGAAAAGTAGCAAACAGTTGATATATACAATTGTGCTAGGTGAAAAAGTCAGTCTCAGAAGATTACATACATACTCTGTGGTTATATTTGGATAACATTCTTTAAAAGAAAAATCTATGGAGATGGAGACAATATCAGTGGTTGCTGGGGTGGGAGGGGTTGAGTAGTGGATGAGGCATCTTAGGGATAGCAGGAAGGATGTCCCTCTGTCATGATGGAATGGTTCTGTATCTTGTCACTTCTAAAAATCTATGCATGTGATAAAATGACAACTATACACAGACTTTATTCAGTGTCAAACTTGTAATTTGATGTGATACAAAACTTACATGAGATGTAACTCCGGGGGAATGAATAAAGAGGGTCTGTGGAACTTCTCCATACTCTCTTTGCAACTGTGTGTAGATCTGTAATTATTTCAAAATAAAAAGCTTCTTAAAAATCAAAAACTTAGAAACGGTTGCATTCAGCAACCAGACAGCACGATGACATAAAATAATTGACCTCCTAAGAAGCCATTAAAAGCATGCTGCAAAAAAATTTATGGGTGTGATTGAAAAATATGGTGAACATTTAAATTTTAAAGTTGTATTGCAATAGATGCATTGCCATTTATCCCCCTCAAAATCCTCTCCCTCCCTTGGGACGCGCTCCTCCCATCGTTTCTGCCACTTTCTGAAGCAGTTCTGGAGTCCTCCTTCCTGAGTGTCTTTGGTTGCCCTATGTGGTTGTCTCAGCGTCTTAAGCTGATTCAAAATGTTGACCTTCTGGGCCATTTTGACTCTGGGGAGGAGCCTGAAGTCGCAGTGTCAGATCTGGTGACTAACGACACAGCGTTATGCTGTGTGAGGCTGCCTTCCTGTTGGGTGGCGCTTGGCGGCAGCAACAGTCACTATATTTTTTATTACAGTTCATCAAGACACTCAGGAAAGAGGGCTCCAGAGCTGCTTCAGAAAGTGACAAGAATGATGGGATAAGAGGTCAATGCACGGGGAAGTATTTTGAAGTATTTTGAAGGGAATTCATGGAAATACGTCTCTCACTTAATTTTTAAAAATTAAACATTCACCATATTTTGCACACAGCCCTTGCACTTAATGCTGTGGAGGATACTTCAAGTTATATCACGCTGAATGAAATGAGCACCAGCATCCAATACCGGACCTCCTGAAGATACATGTGTGCACAGAAAAGGCCTCAGCAGGGTGTCAGCAAGATGCAAGTGATGGGGAGAGAGTACAGGTGCTGACAATTTCATCTTGCCACTTGCTTGCTTATATTTAGGCCTTCAATAAGTGATTCAGTTTTTTTTTTTTTTTCTTTTTAAGACAGGGTTTTACTATGGAGTTCAGGCTGGACTTGCAGCAATCTTCCTGCCTCAGCCTCCTGAGTGCTAGGATTACAGTCCCAGCCTGCTCTTCCCATGGCCACCCCCTGTGCAAATGCTAGCGAGGTCTGCTCCCCCATCCCCCGAGCACTTCCTGCAGCTTGTCACAGATACCCGAGGTTTCAGACCTGTGCATCTCTCTGGCTTTTTTTTTTTTTGGTGCTGGGAATTGAACTTGGGACCTCGCGCTTGCCAGGTAGGTGCTTGTACCACTGAGCTATTTCCCCGGCCCCTCTCTCTGGGTCTTTAAAAGGAGTCTTAAAGCCCAGGCAGCTGGATGATGGCAATGGCATCCGTGCCTCAGCAGGGCAAGGAGGCCAGGGTGAGGCTGGGGCTGGGGTGTCAGGGAGGCTGAGATCGAGCCCCTGGGGCCACTGTCGCTGCTTCTCCTGAGACAGCCTCAAAATGAGGGTGGAAGGTGTTTGAACAATGCTTGGAGAAGCACTTCGTACGGAGAAGATGTAGTTCTCTCAAGTCTCCCCTAGCGCACGCTCTTCATTCGAGGTTGTACTCGCCTGTGTGCCAATGCTGGCTGAGCGGGTCTGCTCACACAGGTGCCCTCCACTCGCCGTCCGGGACACAGGAGCGGCCAGGGCTTTGTCGGGGCCTTGCCGTGCGGGTGATTAGGGGCAGGAGCATCTAAAGACACATTCATATCCTGAAACGAAAGTGTAGCCCATTGCAGCGCCTTTGATGAACATTCAGTTGTGGACGAAGATGTGCAACTTGGGTGATTCCAAATTATCCCAGCCATGGCCGGGCGCGAGGTGGCACACAATGGTAATCCCAGCACTTGGAAGGCTGAGGCAGGAAGATCGCTATGAGTTCAAGGCCAGCCTGAGCTACACAGTGAGATACTGTGTCAAAAAAACCATAGAAAAGTCCTCTGCTCCTACCGATGGCCACCATCTGAGCTGCCCCGCCCAGGTGGGCTATGGGGGATGTGTCTGTCTGGGACCCGAGGGAAAGGAGATGCCCCTGGGTGGCAGCTGCTCGGCATGACAGCGGACGCAGGGTGTGTGCAGCACACACCAGGGATGCTCACGCTAAGCCCCTCTGCACTGGCCGCCCCAGCCTGTAGGGCCGTCTGTGTCGCTTCAGATGCGGCTACCCCTGCACACAACTGCTCCTGACATCTGCAACTCCGTGATTCACTTTGTTTTCTCCAGCCTCATAATTTGCATTTCATATAGGATAATTCCACTGGACACTTAATGGTCAGATATGGGGTGTGCTGGATGCCTAATACTGCCGAGGGCGTGAGGGGATAGGCACTCTCAGGCACTAAGGGTGAGAGTATAAGTCAGTGTGGGTCACTTAAAGACGACTCGAAGGATGTCATGATAATTAGACATTTGTTTGTTTACTTATGGGAAATAAAGAAGCCATTCAGGTACTTACATTTACTATGCTTTTCTGTTCCTCAGTCCTTAAAACACAGCATGCATCCTTGAGGTCATAACAAGGCTGCTGTAGCTCCTGCCATCATAACAGGGATCCACCCAGGAGGTGGAGCAAGGGTTGGAAGTAAAGATATTTTCTAGAAGTTCCTCTTAAAATTTCTGCCTGCATCTCACTGGTTACCTGTATCCCCAGGGAAGCCCAGGATTGTACCCTTTTGGTGACTAACGCAGAATGCATACTGGGTAGAGGACAAGCACACTGTCCCACCAGCTGCAGTCCGGGTGGAGGAGAGATCAGAAATAAAAACTTTAAATGCATGAACTCCTGACCCTGACGTCCCAGTGCTGGGAATGTCCCGGAGATGTGTTCGCCTGTGTGTGCCGTGCCTGCACCCAGAACCATCGCCTGCTCAGGCCAGGGCTCGGGAAACGGGTTTTCACTGCGCGTGACGCGGTGGCCTAGGGAATGTCAGCAGTTAGTGACTCCTCTTTCCAAGAAGGAAAACCATGAGAACAAAACCTCCAAATATCCCCAGGGTGGTGGCGCACGCCTGTCATCCCAGCGCTCAGGACGCCTAGGCGGGAGAATGCTGTGAGTTTGAGGCCAGCCTGGGCAGCACAGCCTCGAGAAACAAACTCCCCCCGGGAAGCAGAAGCTGGAGACGGGGGCAGGGGGCTGGGCGAGGGTCCCCTCTCTGAGCCAGGGACCCAGGTAGGGAGGGGAGCCTCCTGTCTCCCCTGGGACCCCACCTGGAGATACGCAGGGTTGGGGACTAGCACAGTTCTCTGCTCGAGGCTTGGGTGCCGCTGGGAACAGTGCAGACCTGGGGTCCTTGGAGGCCCAGAGAGGGCAGAGGGAAGGGGCTCCATGTGCAGGAGGCCTCATGATGATTCACGGCCCTGACTGCTGTCCTCTCCTAGGGTCGGCTGTGGGGCTCAGAGGAGCGGCCGGGTGCCTGGGATGGGCTGAGCATGGAGGCCTGGGCAGGTGAGGCCTGGACACCTTCCCTAGCTGTGGAGGACCTCCTGGGCGGCTCCCCTTGAAGGAGGAGCAGTCGTCTCCATCTTGGCTGGGCCTGGCCCTGTTTCCATGTACTGACGTGTACAGAGCTGGCTGGGACTTTTCCTTATCCCTTCCGTTGGCCTTAAGCAATGCATATCGGTCCAGCTGGTGCTGATGGTAGTCTTTGAAGACAGGCAGTGTTTGCCCGGACCCCCCCGCCCTGTTCCCTGGTGAGAGCTGGGAAGAGGTGGGATGAAGAGCCAGTGCTCCGTGCTGTCGGCTGGGACGAGCCTTGCGTTAGAGGCTATGACTTCCTAGAGCTTGACAGATCCCACATCGGAGCTGAAGCCCCACCCCCAAACATCACACACTGCCTCAGCTGTGTCATGCAGATTACCCCTTGCGCACATCCTCCTTCTCTGCGTATTACAGAGGTGGTCTCGGGCCTCCTTCCCAGCCCAGCTCATGGCACTCACGTGTTCCCGCCATTCTCAGTCACATCCGCAAGCCGCTCCTTCTTCATGAGTTAATAAAACCTGGGTTCGGCCCTGGGTGGAGGCCTTTGTCCTGGCTGGCCATCGTCACGGCTGGACTTAGGACCCCTTGGCTCCCCGCAAGTGCAGATATGCCCTAGTGTCTCCATTCTCACCATGGGTTGCCCTGGACGTGGTAGATTGGAACTGACTCACTAGAATTATAATAACTTTTCCGTGGGATCACAGATATGAACTTGCTGGGCTGTGATGAGGACTGGGAGGGGCTGTCTATACCAGCTGCCATGCTGGGGAGGGGGTAGGGGAGAACAGATTGCCTGGGTCCCTGGATCCACTTACACCTGAAGCTGAAATCCCTGTGCTTCCAGAAACATGACCCAGTCAGCTCCTCTTGTCCTTTTCCCCTGGTTTGCTGGTCCAGCTTAACTAAGGCTTGGGTCGGGCTGGTAGAGGAGGGCATTGGGAAAGGATGGGAAGACTCTGTCCCTTTCTCAACCTTTAAACTGCCTTGGAAGGTTGAGGGGAGCAAAGCACACTTTTGGGGCCTGTCTGAGCCACCTTTCCCGCAGAGACACCCTCAGCATAAGGGAGGAGCGGGTTATTCTGGCTCACGTTTTCAGAAGGTTCGGTTCCTTGTGCGCTGGGGGCTCCAGGCAGAAGCAGCACAGCGGAAGGCTCTGTGTGGAGCAGAGTCGCTCCCGGATGGCGTCCAGGAAGCAGGGAGAGCGAAGCAAGGAGCTGGAAGGGAGACGTGCCCTTCCAGCTCACACCCCAGTGGCCACCTCCAGCCAGGCCCCACCTCCCGACGAAAGTCAGAGACGAGCCCCATGGGCCAGTCGCCTTCCACACACACAAGGCTTTGGGGGCCGCGTGAGATCTAGACCATGACGGTGTCACTGGGGCCACGTGGGCCGGGGTCTCTGAGAGAACATGAGGAGATTAGGGGGGGCCAGTCAGCAAGAACACTGGACCCCGCAGTGCCTGTGGGCGCAGCAGGGGCCCCCAGGTCGGGAACTGGTCAGCACCAGGACTCTCCCGTGTCCGGATGCGGCTTGCTGTCCTGGGTTTATCATGTGCCCTCGCTTGGTGCTTCATGTGGCTTTATGGCCAGCCTAGGGGTACACTGGGGGTGCGTGAGAAGGCAGCACTGGGGTTCAGACCAGCGGTCAGACAGACGCAGCTGTGAGCTGCCTATGGTGTGACCGGTGCAAGCCCCATGTCTCTCACTCAGAAACTGGAAACCGTGACGCGCGGGCATGATGATACAGCTGCCACCCGGACTCTATGCGGACCCCACGGCCCCTGCAGGAAACCCCAGGGGTGAAGAGGATCTCAGGGCTCTGGGTCTGTCACGCCTGGGGGACGACACTGCCGCTCTGGGGGACGAGCTCTGCTGCAAGAGGGCAGCTCACTGGGATTGTAAACTCCGTGTCAGTAAAGGATCAAAGACACAAAGTGTAAGGACAGGAAGACGTCTTACTGGACACTCTGTTGGAAAGGGACAGGTAACTAAGCTGGCAAATCAGAGGAGGGGCTCTGGAGAGATGTAGGGCCCAAGGGCCTCACCCCTTTTCATGAGTGTGGCAGAAGGACACTCCCCCACTGGGGTTTGTTACAACCTAATGGGCTACTTCAGGCCCTAAGATCCTTCACGTGGGTACTGAACCCCACCAGGGACTCTGTGCAAATTCCTACGTGAGCACAGTTGGATTTCCTGTATCCCGTCAAGGTCTTACCTCCAAAATGTACGCGGGGCCAGCACAAGGCTGAGTTAGCACTTAAGTAAAGGGAGACACAGTGACACATGTGCTCTCCAGGCATGCGTGTGTATTTCATACACTGCATTCTGTCCCCTTTGGTCCCTTGTGCTTTACTGCATCGTGAGGAAGGGCCACGAACTGTAGCTGTAGCTGGGGCAGAGCCTGTGGCTCACCAGCTCTCTCCCTTTTCTTCCTAACTGCCCCCTCCAGCAAGGATTTAACTCTCTCAGGTCAGGATCTGTCAGGAAGCTTAGTGAGGCCTTCATCTTATTACATCCTGTCTCTCTGCCCGCTTTCCCCACAGAGCTACATGAGGAACACTGCTCTTCAAGGGTTTCCTTTGGCAATGTGTCATTTGGGGTATTGGTCATTTTTGTTTGTTTTTCTGAGACAGGGTCTTGCTATATAATGCAGGCTGGCCTTGAACTCCCTTATGTAGCCCAGCCTGGCCCTAAACTCATGGTGATTCTCCTGCCTCAGCCTCCTGAGTGCTGGGATTACAGGCATGCACCACCACATCTGGCATGGTCAATATTTTGGAGGGACCTTGAGGTACTTTTTTCAACCCATACGGCCTCAGAGGCAGCATTTGGGCTGCTACATCCACCAAAGAGAAGGTTGGGAGCTTGCGGGTGTTGCTTCCCTTATTTTTTGAAAACCTCTTCTGGTCTGGTTCAGAGCCAGGCTAGCGCGGCAATCACCTGGGGCACATTTCCGATGCTCCAGGAGCAGAGAAGCCCTCTGTTCGCCCCAGGCTTGCCTCATAGACTGCTGTCTCCACCCTATCAATGTGCAGAAGTGGCGAGCCCTCAGCCTGACTTTTGGGGTGCAGCCCAGGCCTTTTCATTTTCTCAGCCCTGTGTTTTGCTCTGCCAAGTACTCAGTCCTGGACGGTGGAAGGGACATTTTGTAAAAGCAAAAATAGTAATAAGTTTGACCTATCAGTGTGATCGGAAGGACAAATGATCTCACTGACACATTCAAATTCCCCAGTTCAGAGCAGGAAAATTATTCGTGCAGGGGAGGGAGGAGAATTCCTAAACCAAAGGCAGCATGCTGAGCAGAGAACCATTTCCTTCCCTGGGGCGGGAGGCAAATCCAGCGTGGCAGCTCCTTTCTCCTTTGAAGGTTTGCACGGAGCTCCCTCTACATCCTTTCCTCGTCCCTGGGCTTTTGAAGCCCAGTTGTCACACTACGCACTTGTCATGGTTTTGACCTCAGATGCCCCCAGAGCCCATGTGTGTGGAAGGTGACTGGATCGCAGGGTTGTGACCCGGAAGGGTTTATCTCCCTGCGCACTCTGCTTCCTGTCCACCATGCCCAGAGCAGTGCTCCTCCACCAGACCCCTCTGCTAGGCCCTGCTGCCTTGGAGCCAGCCAGCTATGTATGGTCTGAAACATGAGCCACATTAACGTCCTTTAAGCTGTGGGTGTTGGAGTTTGTCCCAGCGAAGAGGTAAGTAATCAAGACGGTGCTGCATAAATTGCATCTAGATCTCTACCCTGGAGCTTCTGTTTGTTATGCCACTCCTCGGTGGGGTTGAGGTAAGAGTTGGTGCCAGGGAGCTCCATCAGGGAGGGAGAAGTGAGACAGGAAGGGAAGGGAAGGCAGCCAGTACAGGTGCCAATGACACTGCAGCCCAGGCTGGAGATATGACCTTGAGGGTCCTTGGTGCTAATATATTCTACTCTCACTGAGCGTTGTGTGTGCCCACCTCGCTTCTGTCTAGGACGAAAGTTTGGCGGAGTCAGCATGTTTAATTTGTCCCTCTATGTGTGTGACCCTAGTTCCCCTCCCTGTTGCAGCTGCAGCAGCAGCAGCAGGGGCAGCAGCAGCAGCGAGATGAAGGGAATTTGGAATGAGAGAGGTCTGGCCTCAAGCGACACACTGCACGATGAAGCTGCGTGCCTGGATAGGAGCCTGGGTGAAAGAGGGAGAGAAGACATCCCCGAGGGCCTTAAAAACTTGCTGAACCTCTCTGAGCTCCAGTTTTCTTCCCTCTAAAATGTATACAATGAAAACTTCTTATGGGCTAACTCCGGATGCACCACAAACCAACAACCACTGTTACTCTGACTCACACATCTGCGCATCTGAGGGGCGGGGAGGGCTCTGCTCCTCTTGGCGTCCTGCTCTTGGAGCCGCCAGTGGGACACTGTTTGGTAGACGTGGGAAAGGGCCGTGCAATCGTAGAAATACCTTCTCCCTGCCCTCAAGTCGGCTGGCGATTCCATTGGCCAAAGAAGTTCATGTTGCTTTGCTCAAAATCAAAGGACAGGAGGCCACAGTCACTGAAGCAGTAGCAGCCGTCACTGAAGCTGTTCATCTACAAGCCTGAAAGAAGGAAGGACTCCCTCTGTTTTTCTGGGGTGCTTAGAGCCCAGGTCCTGCTCATGTCGCTGGTGGCCAAGTCTTTGCGGACAAAATGACACCGGTGACCCAGTGCCTTTCGGAAAGTCTTAGCGTGCTACTGGGAAGGTGCAGGCTTGAAAAGGGCTTGGCGATTTTCATACTGAAGCTAGGATAATAGGTTCATGAGGGGCAAAATAAAAGCAGCTATAAGCTGAAACACCGCTGTTTAAAATCACCCTCCAGCTACGGCTCCGAGAGCCTGCAGCCGGCTATTAACAGTCACCTCCAGAACGGTTTCCTCTGCGGGCTGCGTCCACGTGCAAGGTGAGCTCACACTGCACACGGTTTGTGCCCCGCCCTCCACACTGCGCCACAGACAGAGTGTGTTTTGCCAAAAGAGCCTTGGCGCATTGACAGCAGTTCTCAGGGGGTTCCAGGGAGATTGGACAAGGGCAGCTGACTGCCTCGGCCCAAAGCAATTTCCTTTAAGTGCCTTGGAGATGAACAGGCGCATTTTAAAATCATCATTTTCTATTTTTAACAAGTGCATCATTGTGTTTGTCGCTGTGGGTGCTTGTTTCCTCTCGGTTCAACATTTGTATACTTTATTCCGTGGAGGTGGGGTGGATTGTACAGGGAGAGTGAGCCGATTGTTCACTCCTTCAGATCTTAGAGAAATTACTTATTTTACAGAAAGTAAAGGGAACTGAGCTGTGATTTCATTCAGTCCTCTTATTCCATGGGTCAGATATTTGAGGTCCGAGGTCAGGTGGTAAAACTGGACTGGGGCTGGGCGTGGTGGGGCACGCCTGTAATCCCAGCACTCAGGAGGCTGAGGCAGGAGGATCTTTTTGAGTTTGAGGCGAGCCTGGGCTACAAGGTGAGCTCAAGGCCAGCCTTAACTGCATAGTGTGACCCTGTCTCAAAAAGACAAAACAAAACAAAACAAAAGAGACCGGACTTGGATCATAAAGCTGGCAAATGACACATCTTGTTGGTTTCATTTTTCAGTACTGGGGATGGAGCCCAGGGTCTTTGGGACTGAGCTACACCTCTGGCCCTTTTTCTATTTTTTATTTTGAGACAGGGTCTCACTCAATCCTAGGCTATCTCAGCTTCCCAGTATGCCAGGATTACAGGTGTGTCATCATAGCCAGGTAGCAACACATCTTAAGACCCCAGAAAAACTTCCCTGTGTGGAATCTTAGACAAACCAGGTGGATACTGGGGCCCTGTGGGCTGAGGGTAGAGCGATAGGATGCCTGGGGCAGTGGCAGGGTGCAGGAGGGTTGGGGATAGGCAAGGAGGGAGAGGGCTGGTAGAGAGTCATGCTCAGAAGATGGAGAGGGTGAAACTGGCCGTGTCCAGGGGTGATCAGATCCAGAACGTGGGGGATGAGCAGCTTGTAACCATGGAAACAGCAGAGGTAGGGAGCATGGCCAGGCTAGGTGTGGGTAGAGAAACCTACGGAGTCAGACGCACTGGTAAACAGCCGCCCACTTCCACGGGCCCTGACTGATTCTGATGCATGTTTAAACGCAAGAATCTCCGGTCCAGCCCACTGCTGTCCATCCCTAGTATTGCACATTTTAAAATACCCAGGCTGACCCCAGGCTTAGCTGCTCCGCAGTGGGATCACAGGTGATTCGAATGCGCTGCCCGGGCCAGGGCTGGGCTGTCCCCTGGCACCACCAGGGACAGCGGGCTGGTGGGGAGACGAAAAGCTCTCTCTGGAGGTCCTTTCTCTCAACAGCATTCCCTCGCTTGAGTTATTGTTACCCCCAGCTGGAAACCTTTTCAGATGGGGCTCCTAGGAAACATAAGCTTGCGCATGTGGCCTGTCTTGGAGACTCACGTTCTATTTCTATTGGATGGTGCTGTTGCAGATGCCAGGGAGAGACTGTTTCTCCTTTCTATCTAAGGAGAACTCCTGGGAGTGGCTTCTTCCTTCACAGAGGGGCTAGCCCTCCGGCGTGGGTGGGGCAGGCTTGGGAAGTGGTCTTGTCAGGGGCAGGGCCTGGACCCCCGGAGGAGGACATTTATTAGAAGAGGCTGCAGCTCCGTCTGGCTGGGAAATGCTGTTGCTTCCCATCGCTTTTTAGCCAGGGCAAGATCGATAGATGCATCTTTCAGCCACGCAGCGCAGCGAGCTCAGAGCCTGGCCTACCACACCGTGATTTCCGTTCACCTGTAACCATGACAACTCTGCCTCACAAGTTGCCATGGAACATGATTTAACCTGGATCAGATTTTTTTTTTTAAACAAGAACAAATGGAAAAGCACTGCGTCTTGTTTTCTCGGGGGACACTCAGAGATGGGCTCTTAACTCTCCTGCTCATTTAATTACTTTTGCTTGTGATTTCCCTGGGGGGGCGTGTCTGCCAGGAGCGATTTCCAGGGAAGGTTAGTGGGGTGGTGTTTGCCATGTGATGGCTGGTGTTAGAAGGCTCAGTGACTCTCATGACCTTGGTGTGGTCCGGGAAAGGGAGATTTTCACCCTGTCCCTCAGGTTCATCTTATTTGTTCTACATTAGTTCTCCAGGGGACCCTATCAGACTAGAAGCTGCCCAGGGGGAAAGAGGAAGGGCTGGCATTGAACCCACTGTGGGCCTTGGGCCTACACAACAAATTCAGGAAGGCAGAACAGGTCGGGAGAGGATCAGAACAAAAAGTACCTGCAAACAGATCATAGCAAAAGCCCAGCATCATAACTTTAAGCTGCAAACAGCAGGGCCTCGTTATTTTTGTGTTTTTAAAAAGAAGGATGTGTTCCCCAGCTCTGGCTGCTGAGAGGCTAGCAGCAAGCAGAGGCCTTCAAGCCTGACTCACAGTGTCTAGGCATTTTCCCCTGGGAGGAACCAGGCTCCATGAACAATGGCTGATCTATACCAGAGGCAGGAAATGTACGGGGTGGTCGGGGCGGAATGGACGAGGCTGCCAACCATCTGAGGGTCATGTCAAATGCAGTCCGCCAACTGAGAGGACCTCTTTCTGGCTGAAAGTGGAACCGTTTGAACACAAAAAATGAGTGCAATTGGCTGAATCAAAATCTACAAACTTCTACTGATATGTAAAGGAAGGAGAGTTTTCCTGTCAATCTGCGGGTATTGATAGGCGCCCCAACAAAGAAGTGGGAAGGAAGCCAGCATGGTCCTGCTTCTCCTGGACAGCAGGTTTCCATGGTCACCAGCAGTTGCAAGGCCTTGTGGATAACCGCAGCTAATAAGAAGCAAGGATGCTCTTGAGGGTGCCGTGTTTAGGTCATGCTCAGCAACAGAAGCTGAGCCTTCAAGGGAAGTGCTGGGGAGGAACTTCTCAAGGACAGATCAGGGTGGCAACGCCTGAACCCACAGATCTGACTTAGCCATAGGAGGCAAAGCAAGGAGACACCTGTGCCCACTTGGGATGGGATGGGGACTATAAGGTGCGTCCCAGGGATTGAGTTATTTCCCCCAAATTACTTCTGTGTGCACTATCTGCTCCCCCCATACTGGGGGTTGAACACAGGACATTTGTCAGATTGGAAGTTGTGGCATAGCCACTTGCCCTGACTGACCCAGGGGACCTATGTCATGACATTCTGGTGAAGAGGAATTGACTCTTAAGACCCCATGTCTCAGATGAAGAAACCAGCGTCTGAACATGCTGAGTGATGTCACCGAGCAAACTGGTTTGTGCAGCCCCGGGCTTCCCTGTGTGGCCTTGCTTTATCTCAGACGTTAGGACCTATGAGATAATTGTCCACTGGACAGTATTATAGCATCATATCTCAGATGTTCATAGACACGCTGGAGTACTTTTATGCCATAAAGAAAGATAACCTTGAGCCTTTTGTAGGGAAATGCGTGTACCCTGAGATCAAAATGTCAAGTGAAATAAATCAGACACGTGAGCTTAGCTATCACGTGGTCTCTCTTAGATGAGAAACACAAAGTGCAAATGAAGAGTACAATAAAAGCCAGATCATAGGGAGTAGAGAGGCGGATCTTAAAGAGGAAGGGACCAAGAGATGGAGGGAGGGCCGTGGGGAGGGAAGAGGGAGAAAAAGGAATGCAGACGTGTTATGTGCCAGCCCCGCACAAGCCGCGTAAGCCTTATGTATCACAAACACATACAAAGAGCAAAGAAGGGAGGGGATCAAAATATGGGTGAGGGGGAGGGACAGAAGGGAAAGGGATGAAGAACAGGAGCCAATATATGTGATGTATGCTGCCAATTCCCCGCCAGGGACGTAAACAGGAGATACTACAAGCACGCACTAATAAAAAAATCTCTAAAACTAAACTCCGCTAAACTATCCCTGGGACAATAGTATTAGGAAAAAATAAAAAGCACTCTCTGTAGTTGAGTTTGTGGAAACAGTAGGCTGAACAAAGGCCAACAGATCTGTCTACTGTAAGACTTCTTGATTCCTTTTTTATGTACTGGGCAATGGACCCAGGGGAGCTCTACCGTGAGCCATGTCCCTGGCCCTTTCATTTATTTGTTTAATGGTAGTGTCACTAAGTTGCCCAGGCTGGCCTTAAACTTGCCATCCTCCTGCCTCAGACTGGGCTCTTTTGGTGGCCTTGGGATACTTCAGTGCACCAAGCAGATCAAATTACCTGACCCACAGAACTTCCACTCAGAGAGGGGAGCACAAGCCCAAATAGATCGATGATGTCACATGTTAGAAGGTGACAAAAGCAATGGGAAAGAAAGTAGAGCAAAATACTGTGAGAAAGAGTATTCAGGAAAAATAGTGTGAAATTGAAATTTTAAACATGGTGATCAACGGTAGGCCTCAGTGAGAATATGACGTTTCCTTGAGAACGTAAGGGAACTGAGGGAACTAGGTTTGCAGGGCAGCATTGCAGGCTGAGGGAGTCAGGCATACGTCAGGGCAGGAGTGTGCCTGGCTTGTTCAAGGAACAGGAAGAGGTGGGTGTGCTGGAGCAAAGGGAGCGAGCCGGAGGGAGGCAGGAGAGGGCTGACAGATGGACAGCAGGGAGGAGGTTACAGGACAGGATAGAGACTTGCGATTGTACCTGATGAAGGCTGGGGACCCAGAAAGGCTTCAAGCGGAAGAGTCACTTGGAAAGCAGGACAGGAGCCTCAGGGAAGCAACTGGGACCCACACTTCCTCCTAAGATGTGAGAGCTGAGCGTATTGCAAAAAGCTAGCCATGCTTCTGTGTATTCAGCCACAAACTACTACGAAATATAATTTAAAAAGAAACTAGCTAAGGTTTTTTTTCTTTTTCAGAAGTAAAAACAAAAGAAGATGAGCAAGGTTTTTGTGAACATTCAAAACATTATTGAAAAAATAGAGAGGAAAGAGCCTGAGTAACAAAAAAACATACTATGTTCATGGACAGGAAATGAAGTATCAGGAAGATGTCGTTTTCCCTGAAATATAAACTTAAACTCTCATTAGAGTTCCTTTTAAATTTGTGATAATCTGTTTCTAAAATTAATATTGAAAAAGGTCAAGAAGAGTCAAGGAAACTTTCAGGAAGATTAGGACATAGCCTACTATATGTCAAACTTATTATAAAGCAACATATGAGCAGGATGCTGTCATATTTGTCAGTAACATACAGATGAACCAGTCAAATCAAAGAAAGCTCAGACGCAACTCTTACTTGGATAGAGGACACATGTCACAGATCATCAGTAAGGAAAAAGTGGTTAATGAGCAAATAACACTGGAATATTGGTATACATGTGGCAATAAAATAAACCCCTATCTAGTGCCAAATCTAAAATAATTATGGATGGATATAAAAATGCTAACTGTGATAGGCTTTAAAGCTTTTAAAGAAAACCTATAATAATATCTTCATGACACTGGGATATACTTATCAAAAAATATAAGTCATATTGGAAAATAATGAATTTTTGTTAAATTTAAAATCTCTAGTTTTGTGGGTAAAGGAAAAAGTAGTTTATAAGGTCCAGAGCTAGTGTCATAGAATAGAAAGATAAATTTGATGCAGAGAGATGATGGTTTAATAACCAGCTCCCTGGGTAACAAACAATACCACAAATACTGTAAAGTAGAAAAATAACAACAGACTCTGTGGAAGATATTTGTACATATATTACCAATAAAGGATTACTACCCAAGTTTCAGAGTGGCATTTCCACAAACTAATAACAAAAAGATCAAACATCTGAAGGTAAGATAAACAAAAAATAGAAAGGGCAATTTACAGAAGAAATTCAATAGACAGTAAACATATGCAAATTTTTCAACTTTCTTATTAACTAGGAAAGTACAAGTATAAAATATGAGACAGTGCTCTTCAGGCTGTCAAATACACAAAACAAAACAACCTGATGCATTAATAATGGCAAGGATCATGGGGACTGCCAGGTCTTAGCTATTACTAGTGAAAATGTAAAATGCTACAACCACTTCCAGGAGTAGTCTTGCAATATTTGTTAAAGTTGAAGGTGTTGATAGCCTTTGACATAGAACTCTTGCAATTCTAGCTAAAAGTTTGTGCCCTAAAAAATTCTCACACAGATGTGTAATAGGACATGCATGAGAGTTCTTGCTTGCAAAAGGGGAAAAAAACAGAAACAATTTAAATGTCCGCCAATGGGAGAATGGATAAACACTTTGTGCAGTGTTCATATAGAGCAAGAGCAACAGCTATAGTTAATGACTTAGAGCCGCATATACAAAGACATAGAAACACCGTCTTAGAAACATAATGTTAAATAACAAAAGTAACTGAAAAATTGTATGTGATTGTGGTAAAGTACCACAAATACATGGTTTTAGAACAGACATATGGTTCTTAAACACTTAAGTGTAGTGTAGGTAAATATATATGTTTTAAATATAAGAGCCTACACAAAGGAAGAAGAATTGACTTCAGGATGCAGCTTCCCTTAGGAGAGTGGCAGAGATGCTTTGATTCTGTCTGAAGCGTTTTGTTCTTAAAACAAGTAAAAAAAGTAAATGAAGAAAAATGGACCCATTGGTCACATGAGACATTTGCTGTCTGGATCAACTAGAAGAAAGGACAGAGCTGGAAGAAATACTAGGGAGCTAGAGGGTTGGGCGGAGGCATAGCAGAACGACAAGGGACAGTCTCTGACAGCCTCACCCAGCACCCTGAGATGTGCACGGACAGCCACCTGCTTCCTGCGTCCCCAGGGAGGTCATGTGAAATTGCACAGCAGAGGGAAAGTGCAGCTGAAACACTGATCTTCAAGATGCTCTGGGGAGTAGCCAGAGGAGCAGCAGCGGGGGCCAGGGTAGAGGGATGACTAGGGGTCCCTGCGGGCAGAGGTGGAGGCACACAGGGTGGAGGGGACGTGCAAATTCAGCAGTCAGTGCCGCAGCCCTGACTCCGCAGCGGGACAGCAGCCAGGGAGGAAGAGGGACACTTGCAGGGGGGAAGGGAGAAAAACTATTCATGAGTTGACTGGAAAAAGCCTGAATACACTGAGGTTGGCCTTAATCAAGCACAAACAAAGATTTAGGTCAGTAAGGGGTATAGGGAGGTGAGACAGAAATTCAGGTGAACTGTAAGGGAAAAATAGAAAGGCAAAAAGCAAAGAAAGAAGGAGGGAATGGAGAAAGGGGACAAGGTAACACGGGCAGAAGCAGAAGTGTCACCTGGAGTCAGCAACCCGGCCTTCGCTCACTGTGGGGGGTGTGGCACCGCCAGCACCCACTGTCCCCTGGGACTCTCCCGCCCCTCACACGAGGGCAGAGGTCTGTCCCGCTGGAACAGGCGGAGGTCTTGCCTACGGGCTTGCCTTCCCCGCCTTCAGAGCATCTGCTCCGGAGCAACCCATCCGCAGCTTGCTGATCTTCGCCGTCACATTATGTCTTCTTCCCACAGTGGAACTCGTACTGAAAGAAAAGAGTAGCAACGGGCTGGTGGGCAGGGCTTCGCTGCTGTGAGGTGCCGAGGACCCCGGGGGACCGGAGCAGCTGACTGAGACTGCCCCGTGGCCCCAGCTGGGAGACTGAAGAGAGCTAGGGTGCCTCCCTGCGGACCAGAAGCCTGCGCTCAACAGCAGCCGAGATCTGTGCTGCGCTTGCCAGAGCCAGGGCACCCAGATCAGGAGTCCCGGTGTTGCGGGAGCGCCCTTCCTACGGTGCACCTAGTAACCTGCATGGAGAAGCTTTGGTTCCTCTCTCCACAGCCTTGGGGCCCGCTGGTTCAGGTCTTAGTTCCCAAGAGAAGACAGGCTTTAGGGCACTACAGGGTGAGCCCTTGGATTTGGAGGTGGCACTGTCACTTGGCAATCTTGGGCTCTTGAGCAGAGAGCAGGCAGTGTGGGCGGGTTTCTCCTCCCCACTCAGTACAACTGCAGCCTCTGGAAATAACCCAAGAGGCACCCAAAGAGGATCCCGAAGGGTGGCAAGAGGGAGCCTGACTGGTTAGGGACCCCACGACCGAAGGAACAGCATAGTATCAGGGCGATTTAAGTCCCTCCACTGACAGAAGATCATGCCCCGGGCTTGGTATCTCCTGACCCCCCCATGGGGCTATCAGAGTCTGTGGGGGTTTGGAGTCCCAGTAACCTTGAGCGGTCAGGGACGGTGCGCCCCTTCCCTCCTCGGCAGCCGGGTGTCCCAGGCAGGAGCAAATCCCAGGAGGCCTCTTTATCGCATGGCTTGGAGACCCCTTCTCCACCTCATGACCAGGCGGCCCCAGGAGCTGTTCCCCACCTCAAGCCCCCATCCAGAAAGCAGTCTTTGTCCCTCTGGGGTGGAGACTGCTTCTCTCCTGCTACAGCCTCCAAGCAGCTGACCTGAGACAGCATCCCCCCACAGGCAGCATCAGCAGGCACCAGGGGTCTGCGAGGTACCAGCCACACGGAGCAGGCTGGGCTGACGGCAACGACTCAGAAAATCAATTGCCGTGGGAACCACAGCACAAAAAAGTTGGCCAGGACCCACACGCTGAGCCTAAACAGGTGTCTGCTTGCTCCAGCAGGAGAATTAAACCAGGCCTGCGTCTCTTCCCAGGACAGCTCAGATGTCCAGACAAGTAAGGAACCCACTCCCGCCAGGAACGAGGAGGAGGAGCTTCACAACCTGTGAGAAGACGGCCCACCAAGCGCCACCCCAAGTCAGACGCTGGGCAAGGGTTTGAGAGCAGCCAGTGCCTTAACAGCAGCTTAAAAGGCTCTTGAAATAAAGGAAAAAAATAGGAAATCTTGTCAAAGGAAGAGAAGAGCCCGGATGGAAATTATAGAACTGAAGAATACAATAACAGAGACAAGAAGTAGCAGAGATGGCAGAGGATGCAGCGGGTGAACTTGAGCAGCAGAGAAAAAACAGGCTAAAAAAGGCTCATAGTGCATTAACAGTGATGTCCTTGGGGGACACATGGCTCAGCAAACATACCATGTGACGTCCCAAAGGGACCGACTCTTCTATGTGAAGCCCGTTGGGTGAACCCCAAGGACCCTAGGCTGAGTGAAAAAAAAATATTGAAAGAATACAGACTTTATGATTCCTGTAGATGTTGTTTTCCAAATGGCAACATAGAGAAATAGAGCTCATTCTGGTGTTTTCTGGGGACTCTGGATGGGGCTGGGGGTGGGTGGAAGGAGGAAGGCGCTGGGCTTGCTTCTGGGGGGCACGAGAGGAGGATCCTTGTGTGCCAGAGCTATGCTGCCTCTTCTGAAAAGCTTTCGCAGTGCGTATTAATTATACAGAATAGTGAGCTTCATGGTGATGCTTTCGTACGTTGCATTTCTGCCCTGCATCTTGGCAGGTGGTGGATACACAGATCTACACATGGCATAAGGTTTCAAAACTAAATGTATACATATATATAATATAGGCACACACAGAGAGAATATAAATAAAGTGAGAAACCTAGGCAAGCCTGCATTGTGTCAGTGTCAGTCTCCTGGTTGGGATAAAGCGCTTTACTTCCTTGGGGGACCGGGTGAGGGGTCCCTGGGGGCTCTGTATTTTTCCTTTCACTGCATGGGAATCGGCAGTGGTCTCAACATTACAAGGGAAGGAGGTTGCAGTGCCAGCTGCTCGGTCCGTCCACTAGGGAGCAGGGAGAGTGCCAGGATGGCAACCGGTGGCTGAGATCCAGGCCTCTCTGCCACGGACAAGGGCGGCGACTTGCAAGGACAGAGGTCCACCAGGTGTCAGAGAACACAGGGACGCCTTTTGTTTCCCTGGAAACCCTCGCTGTGCCGGTGCTGCCCCCTCCTGGCAACCATGTGGAACTGCAGCGCTGAAACCACAGGCTTATTTGCGTTGTGTTGTGTCGGGTTATGTGTTTTTTTGCTTTGCTTTGTTCTGTTCTGTTTTGTTTGGTACTAGGGGTTGAACCCAGGCCTTCACACATGCTAGGCAAGCACTGTCCCACTGAGCTATATCTTCAGGCTTAAAAAAGTGTTTTTTGAATTTTGAAACAAGGTCTCTAAACTGTCCAGACAGGTCTTGAATTTGTGGTCTTCCTGCCTCAGCTTCCCTAAGTGCCGGGGTTACAGCCTCCCTCAGAGATGGAAGGGACTTCAGGGGTGTTTTGGCCCACTAACCTTTCACCACCGAAAGAACTGAGGCTCGGGGCAGGAAATTACCCATTCCGAGTCTCATCCAAGGACTTGGCTCTTAACCCACTCACAGATGACTCCGTGTCCTGTGACTTCAAACCCAGGAACCAGGGGCTGAGGACCTCTGAGGAGTCACTTGTGTGCAGCTGCAGCTGCAGCAGAAACTTGCACACAGCCAGTCATGAGACTGCGGCTGCCGGTGGCATCACTCTTTGCCGCCTCAAGCATCTCCTGGAATTCCAGGGTCAGAGCCCAGAAAGAGGAGGCAAAGGACAATAACCGAAGCCTGGGCCCCTGATGTCCTGGGGCAAAGCTCCAGTCCCCATGCTCCTAGACTCAGGTACACAGGGAGGAGAGGTGGGACCGAAGCTCCCTGGGAATGTGTGGGCTTTTGGAGTTGCTCTCTCTTTGCGACCCAACTGCCCTCCTGAACCGAGAGGGTGGTCAGTCCTCTTGTGACCTGAGCAGCTTCTCCTCTTCCATTCTGAGCCAGGGCCTCTGCCTTCTTCTCCCTGGAGTCCACCAGCAGCAGGTCTGCGACTCAGGAGGCACCCGGCGTGTCCTGTGGGTAGAATGAGGGACCGTGCACCGGTGCAGCAGCTGACCCGAGACCCTCTTCCTGGCCGCTGTCATCCCTCAGGAGTGTCCCTGCCTCATGAGTGCATCAGGCCGTGGCAGGAGCCACCTTCTTTCTGAGGTGCAGGCTTCGAGGCGTGGGCAGCTAATGGGTGAATATTATCCCTCAGTTATTGCGGGCTGATCAGGCCTGCGATCTCCCAAACGAGTGTACCTCGAAGGCTTAAATAAGAGTCAAGTGGTTTGATTTTAGGGCTCCAGGAGGATCAAAACCCTCTTACAGAATTCGAGATTCTCTGGGGGCTCAGACCAAGACCTTCTCTGGGCTGCCCCTATTTATTTAGTTATCAAACAAAGGAGGGGAGCGCTGAGGACAGGCGGCTCGCTGGGGCTCTCTTCCCGCCAGCTCCTCTTCCCGGCCGCCCTGTTTCTGCTCACCTCAGGCCACAGCGCGGGAGCCAGGGGACCGTGACAGCCACTGTGAGCGGGAGTAAACACCTCCTCCTTTAGGTTCATTTTCCCAGGTACTTTGTCGCAGCAGCGGACAGCTGTCTGACCAGAGACAGTGGGTGGGTGGTGACTGTGGGCAGAAACCCCACTCCAGAAAGGCCTCTGGCAGCCAAGGGGCAGAGTGGGAGTTGTCCTCGGCCCTTTAGATAAGCCGTTGCCTTGGAAAGAAGTTCTGAGGTGCACGTCGGTCTTCTCCCTGGGAGTTCAGGCAGGATAGAACTTCAAATGTTAAACTTAGAGGGAAGGATTTTTCTTTTCTCAAAGTGTAACTCTCTGAAAAACCCAAAGAGCGCTCAGGTCTTGAGCTTGAGGGGTTCCTAATCGGGCAAGCATTGGCTCTACCTCGCTGCGTGCTCCTGGGTTCCTCACAGACCCTCTCTGAGCTCAGCCCTGAGGAGGAAATGCTCTCCACTGTTCAAGGACTCTCAGTGGCGCCTTCTACCCAGGCCTCCCCCACGGTCACTGTGACACCTCCTGCTCCCTGCAGAGCCACCATGTGCCCCAAATATGGCTGCCGCCTCTGGAGGTCATGAGGGCCCCTCTGCCAAGCAAGCCCAGAGCTTCTCTGTCACCTCGCACACAAGGTCCCGGTGACGGCGCCCCCCCACCCCAACCGCACTGTCGCTGGCTTGCTGCAGGAGGTGGGCACTCTTAAAACACCTACCTTCGTGCTTTCCTCACGGTCCTCTGTGTGTCCTTCCTCCAAGACAGCCTTCCCAGTGCTCGGGTTATGTCATTCTCATTTTTTATAATTTTTTCCATTATAACGGAGGAGTCACAGGATGTCGTTCTGCCCCTCTTCTAAACAGCCTTTGATTTTCTTGGCTGACTACCCACCTGAGCAAGGTGCCACATACGGTAGAGGAACTGTCCTCCACCTGGGGCTTTGGAACTGATTCAGAACTATTTTGTGGCCTTTCCTGGTGGAAATGTGCGTTTTATTTCATGAAGCCTGCTCTTTAGACCCAGCCGTCATAAAATTGAACCTAGTCCGTGGGGCACAGATTGGCTCCATTGCCGTAAAAAGTCCCGGTCCCAGAAGGGTGTCAAGCATGGACGGTGTCCACAGGGGTCGCTGCAGTGCCTTTTCTTCTTCACCTGTTTCTATCTTCACGGTCCTGTTACAATTAGCATGGAATATTTGTAGAATACAATCTTTTTTAAGTTTCCTAAAATAAATTCCTTAAAACAAGGAGGAAAATGACAAATACAAAGCAAAGCACTGTATGTGCTGTGTAACCTATCATATTACAGGACAACAGATGTTCCAAGAATTGGTCTGGAGAGGATCATACACATCAAGAAACACTGAATTAAATGAAGCTAATTGGATTTATTCCCCATCGAGCTGCCCAGAGCTCTTAGTGCACTAATGGGTGTGATGACCTTTGGGAGGGTCTGACCTCTGGACCCCCATTCCAAAGAGCACCCCCAGCCTGATTCTGTGTGGCCCACATTTTGGAAAACTGTTGCAAAGCCCTGGGAAGTCAGGAAATGCTCCAGTCCCAGTAGGCCCAGGTCTAATGTGATCTGCGGAATCGATGAAGCTGTGTTAGGCTGGGAGATGTGAGACTGTCTCATCTCTCAGACCAGGTCTGCTGAGATCTCTCCAGCAAAGTAAGACGTCTGGTCAGATCCATTGTAGATTTCCCAATCAAAAGACCTGGAAAGGTAGAGAGCCGTTCTTGGGGGTTGGTTAGCAGGAGCGATTTGGGTCAGTACAGACTACAGGTCTAGGGTTGTCAGCACTGGCTTCCAGATTTCTCCAAGGAGCACATCTCCAGGTGCTTAAGGTGGCCTCTGCTTTGCTCCTACACCCCAGCCCCTGTCCTTCCTTCCTTGCCGTACTCACCCTGGGAAACAGGATCTTTTTTCCCCGGCAAGATCATCAGTACCCAAGCTCCCTTTCCTGGGCTTCCAGGATTCTCCAAGCCAAGCTTCATCTCCCGCGGGTGAGCTGAGGACAGTTCTATGTTGCTTCCGACAGGGGGCAGCCTTTAGTTTTCTATCACAGTGAGGTACACTCCCGGGCTTGCACAAAGTCCTGCTCCAAATAAAGAAAAACAAATGGGAATGTGGATTTTAATCACCGTGTAGAGAACGAAAAACTGTGTCAGCGTTTCCATGGTAAGTGTCGTCTTTCAGGGATCCATCATATCAGCTGTAAAAATATGCTTTATGCTAGGACTTGGCAACGCTAAGCCTCCAGCCACTTAAAATCTATATATTATTAAAGATTTGGTTTTCAGTCAAGTGGGAAACGTGACTCTGTAGGAATGGCACCGGGTGATCCTCTCCCCCGCAGCTGCCCACCCTGCTACCACCTCCCCTGCCAAGCCAGCCCAGCATGGAGAGTGACAAAGGTGTGACAGCGGACCTTTCCCAGGCTGCTTTGTGTGCTAGGGATGGTGGCACAGAGGAGGAGAGCCTGGTTCCTCTGTGAGAAGAGCAGCAGTCCTCATGGGTACAGCCTGGGGGCCTGTGGATGATTTTCACAGAGCGCCAGGGTCTTGCACCCCCTCCCACATCCCAGGTCGCAGGGCCATGGAGGAGAAGGTGGAGCGGGGTGTGGCAGAACCACATGGTAGGCCGGGCCCCTTGGCCCAGGGTGCTGAGGCCCTGCAGACACTACAGGGGAGGAAATCCAGGTTGAGCGGGCCCATTCCAACTCTATCTTGCAACGTGAGCTCCTGGGTGTAACGGGAACAAAGGCAGGGACATCTCATCAGCAAAAAGGAAGGAAAACGGGCTTCAAACTTGTTGTTGCTGCTGTTGTTTTGCAGTACTGGGACTGAACCCAGGGCCTTCACACTAGCTACATTTCCACTTTTTCTAAATTTGATACAAGGTCTCACCAAATCACTGAGTTGCCCACTGTGGGCTTAAGCTTGCAGTCTTCCTGCCTCAGCCTCCCAGAGTGCTGGAATGTAATTGTGTCACCATGCCTAACTTAGGACTCAGCTCAAGTCTATGCGACATCACATCAAAGCCACCTCTGTATGGCTTTAAATAAGACCAAATTTTTGGAAACTTTGGTATACCCTTTATTTTAAATAGAGCGGTAGGGATGGATAAGAAAAGAACAGAACATCAGCTTTTGATGAGAAGCAATGAACCCTTAGATTAGGCCTGGAGCTTCTCAGAAATCCCATCACGGAGTATGGACACTAAAGAGCCTGGTCAGACATTTAAGATGAACACTGAGGGAACTGACAGCCACAGAAAACTCTGATGGGTCCTGGGGACCTAGGAAGCCACATGTCTGTCCAGGGCTGTGCGCAGCCTGCAAAGAAACGAGAGCTCCCCGTCTCTGACTCCAGATTCCCAAAGGCCGAGGTGCTCTGCTTCATGTGGAAGGCAAGTCCAGCACCCAGAGTGCCTTGGCCAGGGTGCAAGAAATAAGGGTTCAGTGGATTTAAAGTAATCGCTCACCAGCTGGCAGCAGAATCTTCTGCGGTCACCCTGTACAGGAACTGCAGTCTACACAAGTAATCCAAGAAAGTCACCAAACGAATACTAACAACAAGAAACCCTAGAGAGGGAAGAATCCGAGTTTTATGCTTGCCACATTATATTATCGAATACAATTGTCAAAAAAAAATTAAACTTGGGATGAAACAAAATAATAGGCAGCATACAAGGAAAAGATCAATAGACACTGTCTATGAAGAGGGCCATACACTGCATAATTAAAACACTTTAAATCAACTATTATAAATATGTTCAAATAATTAAGGGAAATCAGGTCTAAGAGATGAAAGCACAATATTACAACAATGTCCTATCAAGTAGATAATTTAAATAAAGGGGTGGAAATTACTAAAAAAAAAAAAAAAAAGGAAATTTAGAGTTGAAAAGTGCCATAACTGAAGTGAAAAATTCACTAGAGGGGCTCAAGAACAGATTTGAGCAGGTGGGAGAGTGAATAAACTTGAAGATGAACCCACTGAGACTGTCTATTCAGTGAAGAGAGAGAAAGGAATGAAAAGAAATGAATGAGAGAAGTGTGGTGATACATGTCTGTAGTTATCAGGACTTGGGAGGCTGAGCAGGAGGACTGCAAGTCTGAACCCAACTTGGACAAATTAAGAAGACTTTGTCTCAAAATAAACAATAAAAAAGGCTGGGGTTATAACTCAGTGTGAAGGCCCTGACTTCAATTTCTACATGGAGCTTTAGAAAACCCATAAAATTCTATCACATGTACCAACATATGCATGAAAGGGTCCCATAAGGAGAAGACAATGAGAAAGGTATGTAAGAATACTTTAGAAAATAGGGGCCCAAAATTTCTCAAATTTAATGAAGAATACTTAACCACATACCCATGAAGCCAAATAAACCCCAAGTGAGGTAAATTTAGTCATACCAAAATGCATATCAAAGTCAAAATGTTCAAAGTCAAAGACACAGAGAACCTTGGGAGCACCCAAAGAAAAATGACCCACCACATGCAAGGGCTCCGTAATATGATTACTCAAGTGGAGGTCAGGAGGCGGTAGGATGATACAAGTCTTAACTGAAGAAGACGCCACTTAAGAATTCAGTCAGCAACACTGGCTCTCAGAAAGGATGGTGGAGGTAAGATGTTTCAGATCAGCAAAACTAGAGGGAATTTGTCCCTCACACACTTGCCCTACAAGAACTACTAAAAGGAGTCCTTTGGCCTGAAATCAAGGAACAGGAAGGGCGACGCACAGGCAATAAAGAGCGCTGGTGAAGGTAATGACCCAGGTGTTATAGTAGACAGTGTGTAATTCTTTTCGCTGTGACTTCCCCTATGTGATTTCAAAGACAACCGCACAAAGAATGCTGACGTATACCACGCGTAAAGATGTAATTCGTTTGACAACAGCGTCACAGAGGAGGCGGGGGGAAGGGAGCTGCAGGTGAACAAACGCTCTGCCTACTCCTGCATTTGCCAGTTGTTCTGAATTAGGATTCTAACAGCAGTTCACAGGGAAACCACAAAGAAAATAAATTTCAAAATGTAGAAAAAGAGACACAGGAATAAGCCAGGCACCGTGGAACATGCTTATCTTCCCAGCACTCTGGGAGGCCGAGGCAGGAAGATTGCAAGTTCAAGCCCAGCCTGGACAATGTAACAATTTAGCAAAACCTTGTGTTAACATTTTTTAAACAGTTAAAAAGGGATAGGGATTTAGCTCAGTGTGAAGGCCTTGGGTTCAACCCCCAGTTACAGCAAAACAAACAAACATACACAAAAAGGAGAAAAGAATAAAGAAACAAGAGAATTACAGTGCCACACTAGAAAACATCTATTTAATACCAAAGAAGACAACAGTGAAGAATGAGGAACACACACACATACATGCACACAAGAAGCAGAAAAATGATAGATGAAAATAAAATTTGGAAGAGTATATATTAAAAGGGTGATTTTCACTGAGTACCAAATGAGAATTCTTTTTGAAATTTTTACTTCGTCTTTGAAGAAGCAGTAAAATCACGTAGACTCAAACCCCCAAGTCTTTGAAGTCTCTCCAGTGAGACATCGATCGCCCTCTCAGACCCCAGCTCTCTCTAGAGCGCTGCCGGAGTTGCCAGTCCCCAGACCGCACACTCTCCCACACCTCCCTCTTCTCATTTAGCCTGAATCTTCTCTGCGTCAAGATTTAACAGGCATCTTCATTCCTTTTGGGGGTTGACAGCTCCCCGCCCTGCAGCTGTCCCATTCGAGAGATTCTTCGGGCTCACACATCTCCCGATGTGTTTTTGCACCTGGCAGGTATTTTGCTTGCAATCAGAAGGAAACGTGGCTATTTCTCCCAAAGAGGCGCACACACTGAGGATTTCAGTCTCGCCAGCAGCCCCAGGAGAGGCACACACGGCACCCAGAGAAGAAAGCCTGGGCCGGCGGGGGCAGAGGCTGGGACCCAGGCAGCAGGCCCGGACCCCTCAGGAGTCCTTCCTCCCCGCTTCCCTGCTGACGTCCCCAGGTAGGAGATGCCATTCGAGCTCATGGGGATGGTGGAGCCGGATCACTTGCCAAGGGCTGCTCCGGGCCTCAGCCTCCCTGCCTCCTCTCCCGGGACCTCTGTCCTTGTCCTCCTCACCAGGCACTCTGAGAGGTCACCTGGGACCTCTGAGCTTCTTGGGCCATTTTACCACACTCTGCAGAAACATGAGGAGCGCTGCCTGCCCTCTGCAGTTGCTTCATCTCCCTGGGCCTGGCCCCCATCTCCCCAGCAGCCAGTCAGGGAACAACGGCCATTGGGAGGCACTGTCACCCCTTTCCCACATAGGGTCCTGGGTGGCACTCCCGGGCTGGCTGCTGAGGGAAGGCCAGCTGAGTGCTGAGCAGGGCCACGGGGGCGGCAGGGTGCAGCCCCTTCTCTACAGCGGCTCCAGGTCCTGCCCTCCACCCCTGCTTACTCAGCCTCCATGGGCCCCTCCCACTGGCCCTGCAGGCCTCTGAAGCGGAGGGGCAGCTGCTCTGTGGGTGGACAGGAAGAAGGAAGAAGGAAGAGATCCTCGGGGCGACGGCTTTTGCTGCCCGGAGACCTGCCCATGTCAAATGCACGCCCTGCACTTTGATTTTATTTTGCATTTTGTGTGTTTCTTTGCCTGCTCCCTAAGTCAAAACAAAAATAGGGCAGCTGCAAACTTCTGGTTGCTTCTCCGCACGACCCTCCCCTGCCCTCCCGCCCCACTTGGTCTCCACCCCCTGGGCCAGACCCTTGCCTCAGTGACCTTTCACAGCGGGACCCAGCCTGACCACAGCTCTGGGCCTGCCTTCCTCCTGGGAGTGCACACTTCCCCCTCCGCTTCTCTGCCATTAAGCTGTTTTTCTTGTTGTTGTTGTTGTTGTTTTTTAATAATCTTATCTTATGCTTCCTGATAGCCCAGGCCCTTGCGCCCTGGCCAGTGGCTTTAGCTGCCTCCAGCCGTTCCTCTGCTCCCAGCCTCTGGAAATCCTTCGTTTCTGACATTCTGGCCCTAAAGGTGCAAGGTCTCATGGTCATGCTTCAGTTTTCCTCCCCAATAAGATTTGCTGGGATTTCTGATGAATATGCTTTTGAATAGGCAAAACAAGCCGTAAGAACCAACGTTCCGGGTGAGGAGTTAAATTACTAGAACTTGGCCCAGAATAAAGATCAGGTATTTCGCGGAGCTCAGAGGAACACATCTGGTCTTGGCTCAGCCTGGGGCTGGGGGCTCAGGACTCAGCATTGCAATGAAACAGCCTGAGCGGGCCCAGGGATTTCTGTCGCCGCCTCTCCAAGGGCTCCCTGAGCAACAGCAAACCTTCACAGCGAGGAAGGTAGGAAGAGCTTCTCGTGATGGAGACGCGGGTACCAAGTTGGGAAACGAGTTCTGTGCAGCATGAAGCGCCCACAGTCGTGGAAGCAAACGCCTCTCCAAGCACCTGGTTGAGGCCATAACTCTTTGACGCTGACGACCCAGTTCTTTGAAACAACGCTGATGAATAGCATTAATGAAGCACCTTTTATAGGCTGGGCCTCAGGGAAGGTGCTTCCTGTAATTCACCCTTGATGTGTTCTTTCATGTTGCTCCTACCACCATCCCAACCTTGCTGGTGAGGAAACCAAAGTTCCCGGACTCAGGTTACACAACCGGCTGTTCAAGGAATCAGATCATAACCCAGCCGGGTCGCTGTCAAGGACACTGCCTCTGATCTCTCACTCCATTTGGCAAGAAGCTTGTAAATATGCATCAACAACTCCAAAAACATTCCTGCTCTTTGACCCAATAACCCCACTCTGGAAAAGTATTCTCTTGAAATAATTCTAGGAAGTGTCTTACAGTTCACTGTGGCTAAGGATGTGCTAGTGTTTGCCTCTTCGTTTCCCTGGATCCCACTAAAACGATGGAAGAAATACAGCAATGAAAAGAGGCAGTGTGGTTGCGGGCAGTCAGGAGAAGGGGGCTACTGTTCAGAAGGTGGAGGAACTTCTGGGAATAGGAAAGCAGCCTAAGAACAGACCTACGGCGAAATGCAGCAGAAGCTGTGATGTTGTGGGGCTGAATGTGCAATCGTGGCAGAGCGGATTCCCTACCAGAATTCCAGGGCAGAGGCCACAGCACCAGGAGAAAGGGTGATCACAAGAAAACAGGCAGAAGAAAACTTCAAGTCATTGCCGGGTGTGGTGGCCCACGTCTGTAATCCTAGCACTCGAGAGGCTGAGGCAGGAGGATTGCTGGGAGTTTGAGACCAGCCTGGGCTACAAAGTGAGCTCAAGACCGGGCTGAATGCCATGGTGAGACCCTGTCTCAAAAGGACAAAAAAAAAAAAAAAAAAGAAAGAAAAGAAAAGAAAACTTCAAGTCATTAAGTAAATATCCCAGAGAGGGTGAAGAGAATGGCACATTTATTTTAAAACAAAGTCCCTGTGAAAAAGATACAATCAAGGTCCTCGGAAATTAAGGCCATGATTGCCAAAATATTTTTTAAAATTCAATAAATGGGCTGAATGAACAAATGAAAACTGAGTTAGCAAACTGCAAGATCAAGCTAATGGGTCTCCCAAAATGTATTAAAACAAAAAGTGATGAGGCCATCTTTTCAAAAGTTAAGTTGGAAAAAAAGTTAAGTGATATGAAATGTAGAGCAAAACATTGATAATATCTTTTTTTTTATAGGAATTTCAGAAGAACATGGAGAACAGATAGAAAAAATTAAAAAGGCATAGTAGAAGAAAATCTCATAGCCCTGAAGAAAGATGGCAGATACGGTAGTACCTCAGTTCATGAACTAAACTCATTCCATAATTTTGGAAAAGATGGCCACATTCATGTTCATGTGGGAAAGATGACCTCGGTTGTGTTTGCCACTTGATGCAGTTTGCAGACAAAATCAAAATCTTGCCAAATGCTTCTGTTTGGGAACCAAATTGTTTGCAAGCAAAAGCATTCACGAACAAGGTACCACTGTAGGAAAGGATCTACTGAGCAAGAGTACAAGGAGCTGAGGAGGAATACAAGCTAACTTCTAAAACTCAGTGGGTAAAAAAGGCAATAAACAACAGAGAAATGAATACAGGAGGCAGAAAATTCACATAAGGGAGTATGAATATTACTCACAAAAATGAAGAAATCTCAGTCTGACACATCATCAGGGAAATGCAAATTATGCCTTTTACCCATCAATTTGCCATAAATGAAATAAACCCTAAGATCTGGTGCTGATACTGATAGGAGGAGTCAACTGTGTCACCAACTTCATTGTTTTTTTATTTTTATTTTCATTTTTTATTTTAAATATAAAAGGAGGAAAACATTAACAGACAGACAACCTTTTACAAAATAGCAACAGAACAGTACAGACAATACAGAGGTACAAACAAAGTGGTAGGAAATTAACAATGCTTGTTGTATTACATATTGATATCTTCAAAGGTGTTTCTCATGAAAACAGATAGAG